>NW_026610414.1:0-285536 GCF_029499605.1 Hyla sarda
AAAACCAGGGTGCCTCCAGCTGTTGTGAAACTACAACTCCCAGCACGGCAAAGTTGGGGGTCGTCTTATACGCCAAGTCATCTTATACGCCGGCATGGTCACTGCACCTGCACTCACATTTAAAGAAGATCTGTAGTGCTTATAACTTATCCCCCATCCTAAGGATAGGGTATAAGTTATAGATCACGGGGGGGGGGGGGGGGGGTCCGAGCGATCGGGCCCCCCGCCATCTTCTGTACGGGGCCACAGTTATGTACAGGAGAGGGGGCATTCCGTCCCCGCTTGACGCGGCAGCGGGCACGCCCCTCCATGTATTTCTATGGAAGTCATGGAAGGGCGTGCCGGCTGCCGCGTCATGCGGGAACAGAATGCCCCCTTTCCTGTTCATTGCCACGGCCCCATACAGGAGATCGCGGGGGACCCCAGTGCTCGGACCCCCCCGCGATCTATAACTCATCCCCTATCCTTAGGTTGGGGTATAAGTTATAAGCACTAAAGATCTCCTTTAACCTGTTGGGGACGGAGGGCATACCTATACGCCCTCCGCCCACCACCTTTCTATAATGCGGGGCCACGCCGTGGCCCAGCATCATAGCGGGTCGGGCCAGGCCCCTAACAACAGCCGGGAGCCGAGGCTAATAGCGAGCAGCACTGATCGTGGTTTCGCGCGCTATTAACCCTTTAGATGCAGCGTTCAACTTGATCACTGTCCGAACGCCAAATGACTGCTCAGTGCCTGAGATCCAGGTATGAGCAGTCAAGCGGCAGAATCATTGATCAATGGTTTCCTATGAGAAACCATTGATCAATGTAAAAGATCAGTGTGTGCAGTGTTATAGGTCCCTATGGGAGCTATAACATTGAAAAAAAAAAGTGAAAAAAGCTTGAATCACCCCCCTTTTCCCGTAAAAAAAAAATCCAAAAACTGTGTAAATAAACATATATGGTATCGCCGCATACAGAAATGTCGGAATTATAAAAATATATAGTTAATTAAACGGCACAGTCAATGGTATACGTGCAAAAAATAAGCCATCATATGGAAAAAAAAAAAACTTTTTTAGAAAAAAGTGTGAGGGGAGTGCTACTAAAATATAACTTTTAATATAATAATTTTAAAATACACCACTGAAGTGATTGTGAACCAATACCATCTTAAAAACTGATACACAGGATCCACTCTAGGTTACCACCCGTATGGTGGATTTACCAGTATTCAGAGCGCCACCAATCCGGTGGATTTATATGAATATATACCGTTCTCAGATATATATCGTTCTCTACGCGTTTCTGCCCTAGTCTAGAGCGTCATCAGGAGAACTTCATATATATAGAAAGTCTCAACAATGTGGAAAATGTTTGAGATAAGGAGATAACAATGGCGTCACTCAATATATAAACATAGATAAATGCATGTAGCACCCCTGTAATAAGTGCCACTATGCTGGTGTAATTGATCTGCATGTGGCACCCCGATACTAGGTGCCACTATGCGGGTGTAATTACAGCGGATCCAAAGGAGATAACCTATAAAGAAGATACATAAAGCCAGTCAGACCATATGATCAGGTACAATATAATATCCTTTCATGTATAGGGCTCTCACTCACAGTCCGTGGTCCGTCTCCCAGTACCTAAAGAAAGAATACAACAAATATCCCTGTAAGGAGTTGCTGCGCGGCACCTGCAAAAAAATAGCGGTATCGCCGCCACTCGTTACTCACAGTCCGCTGATGTAACCGCCAATTACAGGATCCCGGAAGGTGCGCAAACCCGCAATGGCGGGGAGCCAGTAAAAGTCCGACCGGCTTCTATGCGCTGCCTTGCCGCGATCCTTGGCGTCTGGCGTCATATCCTGGCACCCCAGCGTGACGTCATCCGTCCCCGCCTCTCTCTGACGCCCATAGGGGGCGGGACTAAGTACCGCTCGTCACTTCTGTATTCGGGGCCAGGTATGTTAGAATGTGATTTGCGGCTAGAGAAGTAAATACATTAACTCCTCAGTGACCGGCACCAATTATGATCACATGCTAGAATACTGGACAGCCTAAAATTGGAGCTTATTAGGAGATGCTACCCAAATATATATAAATTCATTGCTACTAAGCACCTCTAAGTGGCCCTATATGGTGGAGAGGTGGGGTTTAATGTTGGAGCCATACGGAATACATCTTTGAGGGGTAGATATTATATTTAGGTTAATAAATAAATAAACATCAGTGGAGAGGACCGGGACGCTAAGGTGCCTAATTTAATAATACAGGCACTGGGTCCCTCAATCTTTGAAAACAACCCGGACAAATCCACTGATGTAATATTCTCAAAGGGATTCCCTAAAGAATGGCTCATCTCCAAACCCCCCTCTCTTTGAACAAAAAGGCAAGGGGTTGTGAGGCCCCTGTTTCAGTTCACTAAAATTCCCAGGGAATGCCCCTATTCTTAAGTGGATATCTGTGAACCTCCAAAACAGACCAGAGTATACAATTAGCCAACTGAGAAAGAATTGTGTTCCTAGCCAACTAAGCAATAATAGATAAATTTAGAAAATTGTATTATAAAGGGGGGAAGATACAGTTAGGTATTGACCTGACAAAGTGGGGATGATACAGTTGGGGAGGCTATCAGGGAATAATGGAGTGGCATTAAAACTGGGCCTAGGGAACCTGATCTTACCCTATGCTAACTGATGCCCTGATCCCTAGGCAGTGTTATCGCCCTAATAAGGGCGGACCCTGCTCTCGTACCTCCTACTTGTCCTGTCACTCCCTTACTAGTTTGGTGACACTAGCTGATAGATCTACTAAGATCTCCACTTACTGCCTACTGGTCACCATAACCAGTATCATCCCCACATGGCCTGACCTATAAAAAGGGAGCAAAACTTAATTGGTCATTGAGACCTATAGGTTCCATCGTACCCATTTCGTATATAAGTCTGCACTCCTTCTGGAGTAAAAGTTTATCAAAATCACCCCCTCTTGGAGATGGATGAATTTGTTCTAATCCAATGAACATAAGATGATCATAGCAGCCACTATGTACGGAATTCATATGGCGAGCCAGGGAGGTATCTCTATTGTTTCTGACATCTCCCAGATGTTCTAACACTCTTTTCTTAAAAGGTCGGAATGTTTTCCCTATGTATCTTTTATGGCATGGACAAATTGCCAAGTAAATTATACCACAAGTGCTACAGTTAATGAAGCTACGAATGGTATGTATTTTACCTGTCCTCTCATTGAGAATTTCTTTAGTTTTTATCATGTTAGGGCACGCCTTACAATGTCCACAGGGAAAGTTACCAATTATAGGTGTTTTATTAAGCCAAGTGCTCCCTTTAGATGGTATAGGGGGGAGATGGCTATGTGTTACTAAATCCCCTATATTCCTACCTCTCCGATATGTGATCTGGGGTTTGTCCGATACTGTGTCCCTCAGATCAGGATCCATCCGTAGAATCCTCCAATGTTTCTCAAGTATTCCTCGTATCATTGGAGAAGCATGATCAAAGGTGGCAATCACACGTGTAGGCTGTATCATCTGGTCTGTCTGTTTGGGGGTCAACAGGTTTTCCCTGGGAGTTTTAAGGGCATTTTGATAAGCTGATCATAAGATGTAGTCCGGATACCCTCTATTTCTGAATCTCTGTCTGAGATCCATTGCTTCCCTCAGGAAATCCTGTTTGTCAGAACAGTTCCTCCTGAGGCGGAGGTACTGCCCCCTCGGGATACCCCTTTTGAGGGGTCCCGGGTGGCAGCTTTCCCACCTCAGGAGGCTGTTCGTGGACGTCACTTTTCTATGTATGGTGGTCCGCAGTTTACCCTTAGGAGTTTTTTGGATTGAGATGTCCAAGAATGGGATATGTGAGTCATGGTATTCATATGTAAATGCAAGTCCTAGACTATTATGGTTCAGTAATCTCAGGAATTCTTTAAACTCATCAGTGCTGCCCTGCCACAATATAAAAATATCATCTATAAAACGCGCCCAAACTAGGGCACGTTCACTAAAATATTCCCTTTCTTCGACAAAGACTTGGGTGGCCTCCCACCAGCCCAGAGTGAGATTAGCATAACTGGGGGCACTAGGGCTCCCCATTGCGGTCCCTCTGAGCTGGTGGAAGTAAGTCCTGTCGAAGAGAAAATAATTATGTGTGAGTGTGAACCTCAATATTTCCAGCACAAATTCATTGTGTAATCTCATCTGTATGCCCCGTTGGGATAAGTAATGCGAGACTGCTGCTAGTCCAATATCATGCGGGATAGATGAATATAACGACTCCACGTCAATGCTAGCCAGCAACACATCCTGTTCCACCTCTATTCCTTCCATTTTATTAAGGAGATCCATCGTGTCTCTCGTGTATGAAGGGAGGGCTAATACGAATTCTCTAAAAATTTGATCAATATATATCCCGAGATTCTGTCCCAGACCTCCTATGCCCGCCACTATGGGTCTCCCTTTTAGAGGGTTAGTCCCTTTGTGGACCTTTGGGAGGGCATAGAAGGTGGGGACAGTAACGGATTTGGGCAGCAAAAATTGAAATTCCGAGTCACTGATGAGTTTTCGTTCCTTAGCTATAGATAGTATTTTAGTAAGTTCTTTTTTATATTTGGAAGTAGGGTCTCCCGATAATGTTTCATAAGTAAGGCTATCTTTTAATAGTCTATTGCACATATCTATGTATTGTGTACGATCCATGACTATAATGTTACCCCCCTTATCTGCGGCTTTGATGACCAATTTATCATTCTTCTGTAGTTGTTTGATAGCCAACTTCTCTTGATATGAGAAGTTGGTCCGATCCTGAGGTATGGAGGGAAGATTCAGGTCCTCTATATCTCTGATCACCAAATCCAGAAACACATCTATACAGGATGTTTCGCCTGTAGGAGGGAATACTTTACTTTTTAACTTACAGGTAGTAAATGGTCCTTCACCTCTTGATCTATGGTTGTCATCTAATAATGATGCTAGATCTCTTGTGGCTGGTAGATCATTTATACCGATACCTAACTCCAAACATTCCTTTCTGTCTCGTGTTTTAAAGAATTTTTGCCATTTTAGTCTACGCCCAAACAGATGGAGGTCCTTAATCAAATTGAATTGGTCAAATGTGACCGTGGGTACAAATGAGAGACCCTGTGCAAGGACCCCGATTTGTTCCTGGGATAGTTGTTGTTTGGATAGATTCACCACTTGTAATGAGGATCTATCAACTCCTGTATTTAGACTCTGGGTTCTCTGGTTCGGGTGGGGTAAGGATCTCGACTCTGGTCCTTGTATTCCCCCCCTAAAAAATGCCCAGCAGAGGATGAAGGCAAAGAGCCCGTATCCGACCATTCCTGATTGTGGTTAGATTTCTTTTTATAGTTCCCACGTCCACGGGAGTTACCCCGCGTACCTCGCGCGCGGTAGGGTGCTCCTCCTCGTTTACCGCGTGCTGGAGCTCTGTCTCCTTCACCAGGCTCGGTATCCGAGGAGGAAATCTCAGTCTCAGTCTCCCGAGGTGTGGGTACTCTGGACAATACGGTGTAAGCTCTATTATCTCTGAATTCCTGTAAGTCCCTGATGAATTGTAAGTGTTTCCTTTCTTTTAATTGATACTGAAAACGTTCCAATATATTTTTGGTATGTGTTTCTTTGTTATTAAATTCTGGGTCGTCCTTAAATCTTAATACAGTATCTCGTTGCTCATTCAATTTAGCTTCTGCTACCGTTAGTCTAGTTTTTTCTTCCTCCAACAATATTTGAATGAATTTCAGCGAGGTGGCTGTAGCTTCAGTTTCCCACTTTTTTAATACTGTTGTTGTTCTAAGTCTGGGTGCCGGTAACACCGGAATTCTCAGACCTCGGGGAACTATGTTATGTCTTAAGTAGTTTTCAAATGTTTGGATTTCCCAGAATGAAACTGCATAATCTTTATAACAAGAGACAAGGTCCCTAAGGGCTACTTTCAGAGAGGGTGTGTATTTAGGCTGTGAGTACATTCGCTCCGAAAACACTTCTTTTGCTTCCGTGAGCCAATCTGCCAAATTTGGTGATCCAGTGACCAAACTAGCCATCACATAAACAGATTCCAAAAATTTTGTATGTAGAATGATTTAGCTGACCTACAAGGGGTCATATCATCTCCCAGCATCAGAAATGCAAAAAAAAAAACTTTTTTAGAAAAAAGTGTGAGGGGAGTGCTACTAAAATATAACTTTTAATATAATAATTTTAAAATACACCACTGAAGTTATTGTGGACCAATACCATCTTAAAAACTGATACACAGGATCCACTCTAGGTTACCACCCGTATGGTGGATTTACCAGTATTCAGAGCGCCACCAATCCGGTGGATTTATATGAATATATACCGTTCTCAGATATATATCGTTCTCTACGCGTTTCTGCCCTAGTCTAGAGCGTCATCAGGAGAACTTCATATATATAGAAAGTCTCAACAATGTGGAAAATGTGTGAGATAAGGAGATAACAATGGCGTCACTCAATATATAAACATAGATAAATGCATGTAGCACCCCTGTACTAAGTGCCACTATGCTGGTGTAATTGATCTGCATGTGGCACCCCGATACTAGGTGCCACTATGCGGGTGTAATTACAGCGGATCCAAAGGAGATAACCTATAAAGAAGATACATAAAGCCAGTCAGACCATATGATCAGGTACAATATAATATCCTTTCATGTATAGGGCTCTCACTCACAGTCCGTGGTCCGTCTCCCAGTACCTAAAGAAAGAATACAACAAATATCCCTGTAAGGAGTTGCTGCGCGGCACCTGCAAAAAAATAGCGGTATCGCCGCCACTCGTTACTCACAGTCCGCTGATGTAACCGCCAATTACAGGATCCCGGAAGGTGCGCAAACCCGCAATGGCGGGGAGCCAGTAAAAGTCCGACCGGCTTCTATGCGCTGCCTTGCCGCGATCCTTGGCGTCTGGCGTCATATCCTGGCACCCCAGCGTGACGTCATCCGTCCCCGCCTCTCTCTGACGCCCATAGGGGGCGGGACTAAGTACCGCTCGTCACTTCTGTATTCGGGGCCAGGTATGTTAGAATGTGATTTGCGGCTAGAGGAGTAAATCATATGGAGCCATCATATAGAGGAAAAAACGAAAGTGCAAGAACGGGAAAACCCTCCGTACCCAAGGGGTTAACCCCTGGACATGTTTTATTCATATGGTTATGCTTGTATGGGCACTTAATCTGTGATTTGTTGTTTTCATCAGTACCACATTTGTGTATATGTGATTTTTGATGACTTTTTATTCCTTTTTTTTTTTTTCTGGGATGTGATCACAATTCAGCATTGGACTTTGTTATTTTTATGTTTTATGTCGTTCACCGTATGGAGTCATTAACGTTATATTTTAGTCATTCAGACTATTCTACCAAATATGTTGATTTATTTTATTTAAAAAAAAAAAATTTTTTATAAAATGGGAAAAGAGGGGGAATTCATTTTTTATTGGAGGAGGCACTTATTCCCTTTATTAAACTGTAACAGTTAATAGCTATATTTAGATTTTTAACCCCTTAAGGATTCAGCTCATTTTCACCTTAACAACACGGCCCTTTTTTGCAAATCTGACCACTGTCACTTTATATATGAATAACTCTGGAATGATTTTACTTTTCATTCTGATTCTGAGATTGTTTTTTCGTGACATATTCTACTTTAACATAGTGGTAATTTTTGTCGTTACTTGCATCTTTTTTTGGTCAAAAATCCCAAAATTTTGAAAATTTAGCATTTTTCTGCCTGTAAGAAAAATGGACATTCCAAATTATATATTGATTCACAAATACAATGGGGGACATTTATCAAGGGATTTAGAGCTCTTTTTTTGCTTACAAAAGTCGCACAAAAGGTCGCATTAGCACTTAAGCAATTTTTTGTGCGACTTTTGGCTGTAAGCAAAAAGCTACAAAAGAGTGTACGAAAGTAAATTTTATTTTTTATTTTGCAGTGGTCAGGGAATTATCAAGTGCGAAAGTCGCATAAAAAGTCGCAAGCCCTCAAAAACTGCGTAAATGTAAGCCAGCTCGGAGCTGGCACACAAAACGGCTTTTGAGAGCAAATTTTATATTTCCCGCTGGCAGCCGTGATCACAGCTCCAGCGGGAAATATATTGCAACTGTACAAAGGAGCCCGGGCTGGCATCACTCTGCAGCCGCCCAGCTCTGTCTGATTCTAACCCCGCTACCCTAACATAAGGACACCCCCGTCAAGTCTGAAGTGGATTTTGAGGGGCCTTTCTGTGAGAAATATACCACAAATGACCCCATTGTAGAAACTGCACCCCTCAAAGTATTCAAATGCCATTAAGAAAGTTTGTTAACCCTTTAGGTGTTTTACAGGAACAGCAGCAAAGTGGAGGAGAAAAATTAAGATTTCCATTTTTTATACTAACATGTTCATGTGGCCCAATTTTTTTTTACATTTTTGTAAGGGTTCTTAGGAGAAAAAGTCCCACAAAATTTGTAGCCCAACTTCTCTTGAGTATGGAAATACCTCATATATTGACGCAAAGTGCTCTGTGGGCCCACAACATGGCTCAAAAGGGAAAGAGCAACTGTGGGATTTTAGAGGGTGAATATTGCTGAAATGGTTTTTGGGGGGCATGTTGCATTTAGCAAGCCCCCATGGTGTCAGAACAGCAAAAAAAAAAAAAAAAAAAAACACATGGCACACTATTTGGGAAACGACACCCCTCCAGGAACGTAACAAGGGGTACAGCGAACCTTAACACCTCACAGGTGTTTGACAGGTTTGCATTGAAGTTGGACTTGAAAGTGAAAAATTAGATTTTTATATCCCTTGTTATGTTCCATGAGGGATGCAGTTTCCAAAATGGGGTCACATGTGTTTTATTTTTTTTTTTTGTGTGTTTATGTCAGAACCGTTGCAACTATCAGCCACCTGTGCAAATCACCAATTTAGGCCTCAAATGTACATAGTGCGCTCTCACTCCTGAGCCTTGTTGTGCATCCGCAGAGCATTGTACGCCCACATATGGGGTATTTCTGTACAAATTTTGGGGGTCTTTTTTGAAAATAAAAAGTATGAGACAACACCAGCATGTTAGTGTAAAAAAACATACTGGTGTAGACCCCAACTTTTCCATTTTATAAGTGGTAAAATTAGAAAAAGCCCCCAAAATTTGTAACGCAATTTCTCCCGAGTACGGAAATACCCCATATGTGTCCCTAAACCGTTTCCTTGAAATATGACAGGGCTCCAAACTGAGAGAGCTCCATGCGCATTTGAGGACTAAATTAGGGATTTGCATAGGGGAGGACCCGGATGCAAGCATTACAATTGACTCTGCTACCATAAATACCCTACAGCAGTGTTTCCCAAACAGGGTGCCTCCAGCTGTGGCAAAACTCCCAGCATGCCTGGTCAGTCAATGGCTGTCCGGCAATGCTGGAAGTTGTTGTTTTGCAACAGCCGGAGGCTCCTTTTTGCAAACAGTGCCGTACCAGACGTTTTGAATTTTTATAGGGGGGGGGGGGGGGTTTACACTGTGTAAGGGTATATGTAGTGTATTACTCTTTATTTTGTGGTAGCGTAGTGTGGGGTTTTTAGGGTATATTCACACGGGCGGGGGTTCATAGTGAGTTTTCCGCTGGGAGTTTGAGCTGCGGTGGAAAATTTTCTGCTGCTCAAATTTGTAGCGGGAAACTTACTGTAAACCCCAGCTCGTGTGAATGTACCCTGTACGTTCACATTAGGGGGGGGGGGGGTCAAACCTCCAGCTGTTGCAAAACTTCAACTCTCAGCATGGACTCACAGACCGTGCATGCTGGGAGTTGTAGTTTTGCCACAGCTGGAGGCCCACTGGTGAGGAAAACCGTGTTAGGGAACAGACAAACTCAGTGCTTCCCCACCAGGGTGCCTCCAGCTGTTACAAAACGAACACTCCCAGCATGCACGGTCTGTCAGTGCATGCTGGGAGTTGTAGTTTTGCAACAGCTGGTGGCACACTGGTGGGGAACCACTGAGTTAGGTTCTGTTACCTAACTGTGTTTCCTCACCAGGGTGCCTCCAGCTGTTACAAAACGAACACTCCCAGCATGCACGGTCTGTCAGTGCATGCTGGGAGTTGTAGTTTTGCAACAGCTGGAGGCACACTGGTGGGGAACCACTGAGTTAGGTTCTGTTACCTAACTGTGTTTCCTCACCAGTGTGCCTCCAGCTGTGGCAAAACTACAACTCCCAGCATGCACTGATGGCTAAAGCGCATGCTGGGAGTTCTAGTTATGCAACAGCTTGAGGCACGTGTTCAGTGGCGTCGCTAGGGGGGGGGGGGGGGGCAGAGGGGGCCACAGCCCCCCCTACATCATGATTGGCCCCCCCTTGTGCCCCCCTAGCAGCAGTAGGTCACTAGCAGCTCTCATGGCCATCAGGGGGGTACCGCTAGTTCACCAGTAAGGGGCATCCTTTTTTTAAATAAACCTTCAGCCTGCAGCCCTGTCACCACGCAGGGGCCGCGCTATGCAGACTGGGAAGAGCAGACAGGAAGCTCCTCCCCCTCTCTCACTCCCCTGTATACTGGACCTTGTGGAGCAGGCCCGCTGTGTGTATACAGGCCCGGACACCACCAGTATGGAAGACTTACCTGCCCAGTGCCCACTGCTCATGCTGCCCTTTTAAAGTAAGTAACTTGCTTGGGGGAGAGGGGGAAAGTTGTAGTTCGGGAGACAGTGGGAGGTAGTTCAGTGTTTCCCAACCAGGGGGCCTCCAGCTGTTGCAAAACTACAACTCCCAGCATTCCTTTGGCTTTATGAGCATACTGGGAGTTGTAGTTTTGCAACAGCTGGAGGCCCCCAGGTTGGGAAACACTGATCTATCTATCTATCTATCAATCAATCTATCTATCTATCTATCTATCTATCTATCTATCATCTATCTCATATCTATCCATCCATCCATGCATCTAACTTTCTATCTATCTGTCTATCTATCTATCTTCCTCATATCTATCTATCTCATATCTATCTATCTATCTATCTATCTTTCTCATATCTATCTATCTATCTATCTCATATCTATCTATCTAACTCAGATAGATGAGAGATAGATATGAGAGATAGATAGGTAGATAGATGATATATAGATAGATACATAAATATATATATATAGATAGATAGATATGAGATAGATAGATAAATAGATGATATATAGATAGAGAGATGATATATAGAAAGATACATAAATAGATGGATAGATAGATGATAGATAGACAGATCGATAGATGATAGATACATAGATATGATATAGATAGATAGATGATAGATAGACAGATCGATAGATAGATGATAGATACATAGATATGATATAGATAGATAGATGATAGATAGACAGATAGATATATAGATGATAGATACATAGATATGATATAGACAGATAGATAGATGATAGAAAGATTAGATAGATAGATAGATAGGAGATAGATGGATATGATATAGATAGATGGATATGATATAGATAGATGGATATGATATAGATAAATTTATATGATATAGATAGATAGGAGAAAGATAGATAGATAGATAGATCAGTTTCCCAACCAGGGGGCCTCCAGCTGTTGCAAAACTACAACTCCCAGCATTCCTCTGGCTTTATGAGCATACTCGGAGTTGTAGTTTTGCAACAGCTGGAGGCCCCCCTAGTTGGGAAACACTGATCTATCTATCAATCAATCATCTATTATCTATCTATCCATCTATCTCCTATTTATCTATCTATCTATCTATCTATCTATCTCATGTCTATCTATCTATATAATATCTATCTATCTATCTCATATCTATCTAATATCTATCTATCTATCCATCTATTTATGTATCTATCTTTCTATTTATCTATCTATCTCATATCTATCTATCCATCTATTTATGTATCTATCTTTCTATTTATCTATCTATCTATCTCATATCTATCTCAGATAGATGAGAGATAGATGAAAGATAGATAGATATGAGAGATAGATAGATGATATATAGATAGATAGATACATAAATAGATGGATATATAGATAGATATGAGATAGATAGAAAGATAGATAAATAGATGATAGATAGATGATAGATAGATATGATATAGATAGATAGGAGATAGATGGATATGATATAGATAGATGGGTATGATATAGATAGATAGGAGATAGATAGATAGATAGATAAAGAACAATATGATGCAGCACGCCACAGGTTTGCAGAAAATGGTGGTTTATTCCATCATGTGCATAGACTATGCTGCATCATATTGGGGGAGATTTATCAAAAGCTGTGCAAAGGAAAAGTTGCCCAGTTGCCCATAGCAACCAATCAGATCACTTCTTTCATTTTTCAGAGGCCTTTTCAAAAATGAAAGAAGTGAGCTGATTGGTTGCTATGGGCAACTGGGCAACTTTTCCTCTGGACAGGTTTTGATAAATCTCCCCCATTGTTCTTTGTCTGGATTGAAGAACCAGTGGACCCAGGTTCCAAGTATGCGGGCACCCCGACTTCTCTCTAATCTCTGGATTTTGTTTGTGCCGTTTTTATTTGTTTTAGATAGATAGATAGAAAGAGATAGTATCTATCTATCTATCATCTATTTATGTATCTTTCTATCTATCTCATATCTATCTATATATCCATCTATTTATGTATCTATCTATCTATATTTCATCTATCTATCTATCTATCTATCTATCTATCTCTCATATCTATCTATCTTTCATCTATCTATCTATATCTCATCTATCTCTCATCTATATGAGATAGATATGAGAAAGATAGATAGATAAATAGAAAGATAGATAGATAGATAAATAGAAAGATGGATATAGAGAGATGGAGGGATAGATAGATAGGAGATAGATGGATAGATAGATATACAGCAAAAGAACAATGCAGCAGCACACTGCCAGCACAAGGATATAGGTGAAACATGAACATGCAGATAAAACATGGAGAGCTATACAGCTATGGTGTAATAGATGCAAATGTGAAACGATTAAATAGTGAGGCACTTAGCCGGCGGTCAAATAGCTTGGACCGTCCCACCGCGATAAGGTGGCCTCCTTGGGACGGACCCTACACTGTGAATATGCCTCTGTGTGAACAGTTCAGTAAGCATGGCAGGGTCTGGAACATCCAAGACACCTTATATACACACCTGATAGAGGTGGGTGGGGTGCAAGGCCAACATGGAGGTAGCCACTCCCCCGTATGTGCAATACAGACAAAGAATAAGTCAGCCAGCACTTTAGTTGATACCAAACTATTATATGGACCTGGCCTACAGGTGCACGCTACTAGGCTAGATATACAGCAACAGAAGAATGCAGCAGCACACTGCCAGCACAAGGATATAGGTGAAACATGAACATGCAGTTAAAACATGGAGAGCTATACAGCTATTTGCGAGCTAAGTGCCTCACTATCTCATAGTTTCACATTTGCATCTATTACACCATAGCTGTATAGCTCTACAGGTTTTATCTGCATGTTCATGTTTCACCTATATCCTTGTGCTGGCAGTGTGCTGCTGCATTCTTCTGTTGCTGTATATCTAGCCTAGTAGCGTGCACCTGTAGGCCAGGTCCATATAATAGTTTGGTATCAACTAAAGTGCTGGCTGACTTATTCTTTGTCTGGATAGATAGATAGATAGATGATTGATAAATAGATAGATAGATAGATCAGTGTTTCCCAACCAGGAGGCCTCCAGCTGTTGCAAAACTACAAATCCCAGTATGCCCATACAGCCAAAGACATGCTGGGAGTTGTCGTTTTGGAATAGCTAGAGGCCCCCTGATTGGGATACACTTATCTATCTATCTATCTCATATCTATATATCTCAAATCTATCTATTAATCTACATTATCCAAGTGTTTTATTCCCCCATGTATGTGTGACGTTCCAATAGCATCCCGCCATCTTTATCATACGTACATTCTTTAGTCTCTGTGACATCACCGTGCTTCATAATAAACTGTGACATCACTGTGCTTCATAATAATCTGTGACATCACCGTGCTTCATAATAAACTGTGACATCACTGTGCTTCATAATAATCTGTGACATCACCGTGCTTCATAATAAACTGTGACATCACCGTGCTTCATAATAATCTGTGACATCACCGTGCTTCATAATAATCTGTGACATCACCGTGCTTCATAATAAACTGTGACATCACCGTGCTTCATAATAATCTGTGACATCACCGTGCTTCATAATAAACTGTGACATCACCGTGCTTCATAATAAACTGTGACATCACCGTGCTTCATAATAAACTGTGACATCATCGTGCTTCATAATAAACTGTGACATCACCGTGCTTCATAATAAACTGTGACATCACTGTGCTTCATAATAAACTGTGACATCACCGTGCTTCATAATAAACTGTGACATCACCGTGCTTCATAATAAACTGTGACATCACCGTGCTTCATAATAAACTGTGACATCACCGTGCTTCATAATAAACTGTGACATCACCGTGCTTCATAATAATCTGTGACATCACCGTGCTTCATAATAAACTGTGACATCACCGTGCTTCATAATAAACTGTGACATCACTGTGCTTCATAATAAACTGTGACATCACCGTGCTTCATAATAAACTGTGACATCACCATGCTTCATAATAAACTGTGACATCACCGTGCTTCATAATAAACTGTGACATCACCGTGCTTCATAATAAACTGTGACATCACTGTGCTTCATCCTGTAATTTGATGTCACTGTGTATAACAACCCTGTAGTGACATCCACGTTTATTATTCTTGAACGCTGACTTCACTGTGTATATTTTCCCGGTACAATGACATCACTGTATAGTTACCCTCTACTGTGACAACACTGCGTTTATTAACCCTGTAGTGGCAAAACTGTTTATTGTCCCTGTACAGAGACATTACTGTTTATATTAACTCTAAACTGTGATGTCACTGTATATATTAACTCTGAACTGTGATGTCACTGTGCATATTTACCCTGTATTGTCACTCGCAGTGCAAGGTAAATATGTACAGTGACATTAGGGTATACAGGCTTAATAAATACAGTGATGTCACAGTGCAGTGTAAGTATCAACAGTGATGTTGCAGTATAGAGATAACACACAGTGATGTTATAGTTCAGAGATAATACACACAGTGATGTCACAGTACAGGGATAATACACACAGTGATGTCACAGTACAGGGATAATACACACAGTGATGTCACAGTACAGAGATAATATACACAGTGATGTCACAGTACAGGGATAATACACACAGTGATGTCACAGTACAGGGATAATACACAGTGATATCACAGTACAGGGATAATAGACACAGTGATGTCACAGTACAGGGATAATACACACAGTGATGTCACAGTACAGGGATAATACATACAGTGATGTCACAGTACAGGGATAATACACAAAGTGATGTCATAGTACAGGGATAATACACACAGTGATGTCACAGTACAGGGATAATACACAGTGATATCACAGTACAGGGATAATACACACATTGATGTCACAGTACAGGGATAATACACACAGTGATGTCACAGTACAGGGATAATACACAGTGATATCACAGTACAGGGATAATGCACACAGTGATGTCACAGTACAGGGATAATACACACAGTGATGTCACAGTACAGGGATAATACACAGTGATATCACAGTACAGGGATAATACACACATTGATGTCACAGCACAGGGATAATACACACAGTGATGTCACAGTACAGGGATAATACACAGTGATATCACAGTACAGGGATAATACACACAGTGATGTCACAGTACAGGGATAATACACACAGTGATGTCACAGTACAGGGATAATACACACAGTGATGTCACAGTACAGGGATAATACTAAGGATCGACCGATTATCGGTATGGCCGATATTATCGGCCGATAATCACGATTTTGGGCATTATCGGTATCGGCAATTACCTTGCCGATAAGCCGATAATTCCCCGCCCCCCGCACCGCGACTGCCACCCCCTCGACCCGCCGCACCGCACCCCCGACCCACCGCGTCGCAACCCTCCCCCCCCCCCCCCCACCGTGATGGTGGGCGGTATACCGGTATGGATTTTTGCCCATACCGCTATACCGGTCGGGCCCCTCCCCCAACCTCCGAGTCAATAAAAAAATTAAACTTACCCGTAATGGGGGTGGTCTGGGCCATCCATCCTTCCTTCCTGTAGTGTCCAGGGGCGTTCCGGGTGAAGAGTGAACCGGTCCGGGCTGTCCTTCTTCTCCGGCGGTCATCTTCTCCACTCCGGGCAGGCTCCGGCCTAGTACGCTGCATAGACGCAGCTACGCCGTGACGTCAGGTGCGTCGCTGCACACGGGCGTCACTGCGCAGCGGCGTCTATGCAGCGTACTAGGCCGGAGCCTGCCCGGAGTGGAGAAGATGACCGCCGGAGAAGAAGGACAGCCCGGACCGGTTCACTCTTCACCCGGAACGCCCCCGGACACTACAGGAAGGAAGGATGGATGGCCCGGACCACCCTGACAGGTAGGGGGAGAGAAGCGGGTTGTGGCGGCGGCCTATGGCCCCGCAAAAGCCACTGCAGATCATTGATTTAAAGCACCCGCTTTAAATCAATGATCTGCAGCGGTGTCGCAGGGGGTTAAATAGCCGATAACTTATACCGGAATATCGGTATAAGTTATCGGCTATCGGCCCTAACCTGCACCGATTATCGGTATTTTCCCGGTACAATGACATCACTGTATAGTTACCCTCTACTGTGACAACACTGCGTTTATTAACCCTGTAGTGGCAAAACTGTTTATTGTCCCTGTACAGAGACATTACTGTTTATATTAACTCTAAACTGTGATGTCACTGTATATATTAACTCTGAACTGTGATGTCACTGTGCATATTTACCCTGTATTGTCACTCGCAGTGCAATGTAAATATGTACAGTGACATTAGGGTATACAGGCTTAATATATACAGTGATGTCACAGTGCAGTGTAAGTATCAACAGTGATGTTGCAGTATAGAGATAACACACAGTGATGTTATAGTTCAGAGATAATACACACAGTGATGTCACAGTACAGGGATAATACACACAGTGATGTCACAGAACAGGGATAATACACACAGTGATGTCACAGTACAGAGATAATATACACAGTGATGTCACAGTACAGGGATAATACACACAGTGATGTCACAGTACAGGGATAATACACAGTGATATCACAGTACAGGGATAATACACACAGTGATGTCACAGTACAGGAAAAATACACACAGTGATGTCACAGTACAGGGATAATACACACAGTGATGTCACAGTACAGGGATAATACACAAAGTGATGTCATAGTACAGGGATAATACACACAGTGATGTCACAGTACAGGGATAATGCATACAGTGATGTCACAGTACAGGGATAATACACACAGTGATGTCACAGTACAGGGATAATACACACAGTGATGTCACAGTACAGGGATAATACACACAGTGATGTCACAGTACAGGGATAATACACACAGTGATGTCACAGTACAGGGATAATACACACAGTGATGTCACAGTACAGGGATAATACACAGTGATATCACAGTACAGGGATAATACACACATTGATGTCACAGCACAGGGATAATACACACAGTGATGTCACAGTACAGGGATAATACACAGTGATGTCACAGTACAGGGATAATACACAGTGATATCACAGTACAGGGATAATACACACAGTGATGTCACAGTACAGGGATAATACACACAGTGATGTCACAGTACAGGGATAATACACACAGTGATGTCACAGTACAGGGATAATACTAGGGATCGACCGATTATCGGTATGGCCGATATTATCGGCCGATAATCACGATTTTGGGCATTATCGGTATCGGCAATTACCTTGCCGATAAGCCGATAATTCCCCGCCCCCCGCACCGCGACTGCCACCCCCTCGACCCGCCGCACCGCACCCCCGACCCACCGCGTCGCACCCCCCCACCGTGATGCTGGGCGGTATACCGGTATGGATTTTTGCCCATACCGCTATACCGGTCGGGCCCCTCCCCCACCCTCTGAGTCAATAAAAAAATTAAACTTACCCGTAATGGGGGTGGTCCGGGCCATCCATCCTTCCTTCCTGTAGTGTCCGGGGGCATTCCGGGTGAAGAGTGAACCGGTCCGGGCTGTCCTTCTTCTCCGGCGGTCATCTTCTCCACTCCGGGCAGGCTCCGGCCTAGTACACTGCATAGACGCAGCTACGCCGTGACGTCAGGTGTGTCGCTGCACACGGGCGTCACTGCGCAGCGGCGTCTATGCAGCGTACTAGGCCGGAGCCTGCCCGGAGTGGAGAAGATGACCGCCGGAGAAGGAGGACAGCCCGGACCGGTTCACTCTTCACCCGGAACGCCCCCGGACACTACAGGAAGGAAGGATGGATGGCCCGGACCACCCTGACAGGTAGGGGGAGAGAAGCGGGTTGTGGCGGCGGCCTATGGCAGCGGCCCTGCAAAAGCCACTGCAGATCATTGATTTAAAGCGCCCGCTTTAAATCAATGATCTGCAGCAATGTCGCAGGGGGTTAAATAGCCGATAACTTATACCGGAATATCGGTATAAGTTATCGGCTATCGGCCCTAACCTGCACCGATTATCGGTATCGGCCCTAAAAAAACGATATCGGTCAATCCCTAGATAATACACACAGTGATGTCACAGTACAGGGATAATACATACAGTGATGTCACAGTACAGGGATAATACACAGTGATGTCATAGTACAGGGATAATATACACAGTGATGTCACAGCACATGGATAATACACAGTGATGTCACAGTACAGGGATAATACACACTGTGATGTCACAGTACAGGGATAATACACACAGTGATGTCACAGTACAGGGATAATACACAGTGATGTCACAGTACAGGGATAATACACACAGTGATGTCACAGCACATGGATAATACACAGTGATGTCACAGTACAGGGATAATACACAGTGATGTCACAGTACAGGGATAATACACACTGTGATGTCACAGTACAGGGATAATACACACAGTGATGTCACAGTACAGGGATGATATACACAGTGATGTCACAGTACAGGGATAATACACACTGTGATGTGTACAGCTGGTATCTACCACTATAAGGCCAGTGTATGTGGGAGTATTGGTATTTGTAAAATGAATTTTATACAGTGTCAATTGGTGTTAGTCGGTCATTAGTCAGTCACAATGGTAGTCGTGGTCATGGTGTGGCAGTATCATTTGTTTCTTGCTAGTAACGCTCACAACTAACAGTAAGCACCTTTTGTCTGGAGGTGCTGACCATTTTTATTTTTTTGTACTGGTATTATCAGTAATATTGGTGTCAGTAACAGTATGACCATAATATGTATGCTGACAATATTTCCTCCCTGTATGCTGGTATTATTGGTAATATTGGTCTCAGTATACAGGATTTGGTCAGTTACAGTATGATGGTAATATGTATGGTGATAATATTCCTCCTTGTATACTGATATTATTTGTAATATTAGTCTCAGTATACAGGTCATTGTTCGCACTAGCGTCTAGCTCACCGGTGCGTCATGGAGCCGCTTTGCCTGCACACCCTGGAATTAAGGGTACGTTCCCACACGGCGTATTTGCTGCTGCGTATTTTATTTTCCCTGTTGAAGTCAATGGGTAGGAAAATACGCAGCACCAAATACGCAGCAAATACGCAGCAAAATACACCACGTGGGAATGCACCCTTAAGCATGAAGTCTTGCAAAAGATTGGTGAGCTGCCTGTAATTTTTCTACATCATTGTGATTGGATGAACTGTCTTTACCTATATTACGTGAGCACCACCATATTACAAGCCTGTGCTGTCTGATACTTTAGAGTCCGGATTATAGGACCAACGTATTTTTTGTGAACCACACAATACAGGTAGTGCCAGCACGCTTCTATCTACACATATATTACTTATGTTAATGTTTGACAGGGAACTGGCCAAAAAATAAGTGACATGTCACTTCTTCTCCACGTAGACACCTGCTGAAGCTGCCTTTAAAGTCAATGAGATCTTCATGGTCCCCCGATGCTGCCCTTGGCTTGGATATAATTTGCACGTGCAATGTATAAATGTGGTGTTGTTATAATTGCCCCCCCTACTTTTGTCCTGGCCCCCAGTGTGCCCCCCCAAAATTTGAAAGCTGGAGACGCCACTGCGTGTGGTGTCCCGGTACCGCATCCTATACGGTACCTGTTTATAGGTCCCCATAGCCAGAGTCCCTAGGACTCTGTGGACCTTCAGTCTTTATTCTTATGCACCTATCGTTACTGGGAAGGGCGGCGATAGGCCGGAGAGTCATCTCAACATACAAGCCCTCAGCCTGGCGTCACCAACTATAGGGTTAACATTAACCCCAGATATACCAAAGCAAATCCCTGACTGTACTACCCCTACCCCTGAGACTTACCACACACGCAACTATAACTTCCAGCATGACAAGTCAGCAGTTTGCTGTTCGTGCATGCTGGGAGTTGTAGTTTTGCAACATCTGGAGGGCCTCAGTTTAGAGATCATTGCACAGTGATCTCCAAACTGTGGCCCTCCAGATGTTGCAAAACTACAAATCCCAGCATGCCCTGACAGCCAACAGCTGTCTGGGCATGCTGGGAGTTGTAGTTTAGCAACATAAGGAGGCTCACAGTTTACAGAAATCACTGCATGGTGACAATCAGATGTCCAAGACAGCTGATGTCCCCTAGACAGGAGCACTAGGATGGGTATGGGGGGGTTATAGGGGTCTGTTTGATGTTTTATTTCACACAGAGCTCACACAGCTCCAATCTCCTCACAGATCTCCCTACACTGAGGAGATCGGAGCTGTGAAAGGCAGTTTTTTTCAACTGCCTCTGCTGTGATTGGTCAATCTGGATTGATTGACCAATCACAACAATCAGGGGGCCAGGCCAGCCATGGGGAGACCCGCGGACGATGTCTGTGATGATCAGCTGTCTATGAAAGCTGAAGTCACTTCAATGTCACAGCATGTTTCCATGTTTACATGCTGTGACAGTTTAGCTTCAGGACGAGCCGGCTCATCTAACGCGGCAAGTACTCGCTGATTAGGACGATCAATTAATACTGATCGGTAATATCGACAATCTACTTCTCTGGTCTGACAACGTCACAAAATGTGGGCTCAAAATTGAGCAAAAAAGTCCCCAGAGTACGGATATTCATGGTGCGGCATAGTATGTTTTTAATACTTTTTTAATTTCTGAGGACGGTGGATGGGACCAGAGCATTTTTTGCACATCTGACCACTGTCACTTTAAGCATTACTAACTCTGGAATGCTTTTACTTATGAAGTTGATTCCGAGATAGTTTTTTCGTGACATATTCTACTTTATCATATTCTACTTTATCTTGGTAAAAAATTCCAAAATTTGAAAATGTTGCTTTTTTTTTTAACCTTGAAGCTCTCTGCTTGTGAGGAAAATAGACATACCAAATAAATTATATGTTGATTCACATATACAATCTCTTCATGTTTGCATCATAAAGTTGACATGTTTTTTTTTTACTTTTGGAAGACATCAGTGGGCTTCAAAGTTCAGCAGCAATTTTCAAATTTTTCTCAAAATTTTCAAAATCTGAATTTTTCAGGGACCAGTTCAGATTTGAAGTGGATTTGAGGGGTCTTCATATTAGAAATACCCCATAAATTACCCCATTATAAAAACTGCATCAAAGTGTACAAAATTATATTCAGAATGTTTGTTAACCCTTTAGGTGTTTCACAGGAATAGCTGTAAGTTTAAGGAGAAAATTGAAGACCCAGTATTTACACCCCACTGGCGTTGGAACTGTAAGCTGTGCAAATGAAAAATTACAATTTTCATTTTCAAGGACCACTGTTCCAAAAATCTGTCAGACACCTGTGGGGCGTAAATGCTCACTGTACCCCTTATTACATTATGTGAGGGGTGTAGTTTCCAAAATAGGGTCACATGTGGGAGGGGTCCATTGTTCTGGCTCTATGGGGGCTTTGTAAACACATGTGGCCTTCAATTCCGGACAAAATTTATCTTTAAAAAGCCCAATGGTGCTCCTTCTCTTCTGAGCATTGTAGTTCACCCGCAGAGCACTTTACATCCACATATGGGGTATGTTCTTACTCAGAAGAAATGGGGTTACAAATTTTGGGGGGCTTTTTCATATTTTCCCTTGTGAAAATGAAAAATTTAGGTTAACACCAGCATATTATGTTTAGTTTTTTTTTCTCATTTTCCCATCCAAATTTAATGAAAAATTTTCAAACACCTGTGGGGTGTTAAGGCTCACTGTACCCTTTGTTACGTTCCGTGAGGGGTGTAGTTTCCAAAATGAGCCGCTGTAAAATCAGCCACCCCTGTGCAAATCACCAAATTAGACCTCAAATGTACATAGTGCGCTCTCACTCCTGAGCCCTGCTGTGCGTCCGCAGAAAATTTTACGGCCACATATGGGGTATTTCCGTGCTCAGGAGAAATTGCGTTACAAATTTTGGGGGTCTTTTTTTCCTTTTACTGCTTGTGAAAATAAAAAGTAGGGGGCAACACCAGCAGGTTCGTGTAAACATTTTTTTTTTTTTTTTACACTAACAGGCTAGTGTAACCCCCAACTTTTCCTATTCATAAGGGGTAAAAGGAGAAAAAGACCCCCACGCCAGTGATTCCAAACAGGGTGCCTCCAGCTGTTGCTAAACTCCCAACATGCCTGGACAGTCAGTGGCTGTCCGGAAATGCTGGGAGTTGTTGTTTTGCAGCAGCTGGAGGCTCTGTTTTGGAAACACGGCCATACGATAAGTGTCTCATTTTTATTGGGGGGGAGGGGGACAGTGTAAGGGGTGTATATGTAGTGTTTTACCCTTTATTATGTAGTGTAGTGTTTTTGGGGTACATTCGCACTGGCGGAGGTTTTCGTTGAGTTTCCCACTAGGAGTTTGGGCTGTGGCGAAAAATTTGCCGCAGCTCAAACTTGAAGCAGAAAATTCACTGTAAACCCGCCCATGTGAATGTACCCTGTACATTCACATGGGGAGGCAAACCTCCAGCTGTTTCAAAACTACAACTCCCAGCATGCACTGACAGACCATGCATGCTGGGAGATGTACTTTAGCAATAGCTGGAGGCACACTGGTTGGAAAACCTTCAGTTAGGTTCTGTGACCTGACTCAGTACTTTCCAAACAGTGTGCCTCCAGCTTTTGCAAAACTACGATTCCCAGCATGTACTGATCACCAAAGGGCATGCTGGGATTTGTAGTTTTGCAACAGCTGGAGGGTCACAGTTTAAGAGATCGCTGTACAGTGATCTCCAAACTGAGGCCCTCCAGATGTTGCAAAACTACATATCCCAGCATGCCCAGACAGCAAACTGCTGTGTAGGCATGCTAGGAGTTGTAGTTTTGCAACATCTGGAGGGCTCCAGTTTAGAGACCACTGTATAGTGGTCTCAGACTGTAGACCTCCAGATGTTGCCAGGCAACTCACCAGCTTCCGTAGGATCCAAGGAGCCGCATCGCCTTTCTCCTCTTCTGCCGCCGATCACCCCCATCGATTGCCGCCTGCTACCGCCGCCCATGAGTAATTAAACTTCGGCGGCGGTCCCTGTCAGTTTCCCCATTCTGCCCAGCCTACTGTGGGTGGGCAGAACAGGGAAACCAAAAGTTAACCCCCCGCCCCCGATTTGCTATTGGTTGTCGCTTCTTGATGACCAATAGTAGGGATAGGAGGGGTGGCACCCCTGCCACCTCACTCCTATTCCTTCAGGGGGATCGTGGGTGTCTCGGACAACCGATATCCCCCTTATATTCCGGGTCACCATAGACCCGTATGACCCAGAATTGGCGACATGTTGCATGGGATGCCTGCTGAATGATTTCAGCAGGCATCCCGGTTCAGTCCCCAACCGGTGCGCGGCGGGGACTTGAATTCCCATGGGCGTATGTATACGCCCTGGGTACTTAACGATCAAAAACCCAGGGTGTATCCATACGCCCTGGGTCCGCAAAGAGTTAAGGGGTTAATAATAATAGTAATTAAAATAATGATATTGTTTCTACCATATCCACTTATCCAGAGATATTATGCTAGAGTTATATTGTCATCCTCCATTCCTGGGAATCCACCTCTCCCCTTCTACAGATCTCTGATTCCTTAATCATCCAATAGGGGGGCTTGTTTTCCCACTTATGTGCAAAATCCATGTGGACAATATCTTCTGTCTCCATTACAAGCTGTATGTCCAATATGGGAAATGTGCCTTGAATTATGCAGCTCCTCGCTCACTTGTTAATGTATCAAGTGACCCAGAGCCCACCACGTGGAGGTGGCTGCATTTCGGGCTCCTCCCCACCCCCACCCCCAACCATATGTAGATCTTGTGTGACCCAATCAGCATCTTGTTAAACTGGTTCACATTGATCGTCAATGGCCTTTGCTGTAATACTTCTTAGCTTTGTATGTAAGAAGTAAAATGGCATCTTGAATGTGGTCATCATGCCGGTTACTGTCCATTTGGCCATGGCCCATGCTCCAACCCAAACATTGGATACATAATGGGGCCACTTCAGTTTGCTTTTAGCATATTGCCAAGTCCGCTGCAGCCAAGACACTTTGGGCTCCGAGGCATCTTCAGAGGTTGTTGGTAAATCCATCTGGTTATCCGCCATGGTGACTGTCACATGATCGCTGTGCCTGGATTCATGTGGGTCTGAATTGTCACCTAAAGCCATGTCAATAGCCACATCTGCTCGCTGACCACGGTGCTTAATCTTCTTCCCAGGTATTTTATGGATCTCATAATATGGTGGAGTGACCTTATAATGATATAGGTTAGTATACCGCCAAAGGAAACTCGTCACGTAATGTATGAGACACACGACAGGCACCGAGAGAACTGGGATATCTGCAAAATAGCGACAGGATACAATATATTAGACCTATATTCATTCATGTATTTATGTATATATATATATATATATATATATATGTCTGTGTGTATGTTCACACAAAATCATTTATCTCACAGGAGTAAACCTTTACCCAATTGCTGTAAGAAACTTAAAGGGGTACTCTGCCCCTAGACATCTTATCCCCTATGTAAAGGATAGGGGATAAGATGTCTGATCGCCGTGGTCCCGCAGCTGGGACCCCAGTGATCTCTGTGCAGCACCTAGCCTTTATTCAGAACACTGGGTGACAGGGTCGTAATGTCACAGCCACGCCCCTCGTGACATCACACCACACCCCCTCCCATAGACTTACATTGAGGGGGCGTGGCTGTGATGTCACGACCCCCACCGCCCGCTCCAAGCATTCAGAACTCTACTATATTAACTTTACACTAATACATTCATGTTAAATCCATTTATAAACAGAAATTTTGGAAGTTTTCATTATTCCTACCTCTTAGCTTCATGGTCACCGTCCCTACAGGATCCTTTTGCCTAAATAGACAAAATTCTCTTCAATTTGCAAAATAAGCGCAGGTCTAGTAGGAGAACGTGTTCACCCGCCGAACCGAGGAAATAAGTGTTAGGGATTGGATTCTACCCTGGAGAAAGTCTCTTTGATGTGTGATGTCACAGCAGATGACATCACGTGTATGTGTACCCATTGTAATGGCTGTACTGTACTTTACTTACACTATGTACAGTTATATACTGGGGGTTTACAAAGGATTTGAAGATTACAGCTTTAACCCCTTTAGAAGTCACAGCCCTTTTTGGTCTTGAGGACACAGGAAATTTTCATTTTTATGTTTAAAATTTTTCCTCCTCCCCTTCTAAGAGCCATAAATCTTAAAATGTTCAACCTAAAGACCCATATGAGGGTTTGTTTCTTTTGCGACCAACTGTACTTTGTAATGAAACCTTTAATTTTAACATAAAATATATGGTACTATAAAAATGTATATATATTATTTGCGGCAGGAAATTGAGAAGTAAACGGCAATTTTGCAACTTTTGATAGTTTTTATTTTTACACAGTGAAGTGTATGATAACACCGACATGTTCTTTTTATACTGTGGGTCAATGTTTGGGTACACGCTTTACTCTTTTTGTACTGTTTAAAAAAAAAATCAAACTTTTTGAACATTGTAAGTACGTTTTAAATTGTACGAGGGCTAATTTTTTTCCGTATACATCCCTGCATAAGGAAAAAGTTATAGAGGTCAGAAGAGGACAATTTTAAACGTACTAATTTTGGTGCAAAAAGTTATAACTTTTAATGTTAAACAAAATCAAACCTTAATGAGCTGGATATCAATTTAATTGTATGGATCTAAAGAACAAGGTGTCATTTTTACCGAAAAGTGCACTGTGTAGAATCGGAAGCCCCTAAAAAAAAATTCTAAATGGTGTTTGTTTTTTTTCCAATTTTGCCCCACTAATATTTTTTTTCTCGTTTTGCTGTAGATTTTGTGGTGAAATGATTGATGTCATTACAAAGTACAATATGTGGCGCAAAAAAACAGCCCTTATAGGAGTCTGTGTTATGATTTTAAGAAGGTGAGGAGGAAAAAACTTAAGCGCAAAAATGAAAACCTGTTGTCCTGAATTTTTCATGTTCACTGCACCTGCACTCACATTTAACCCCTGGACATGTTTTATTCATATGGTTATGCTTGTACTGGCAGTTAATCTGTGATTTGCTGTTTTTGTCGGTACCACATTTGCGTACATGTGATTTTTGATGACTTTTTTTTATTTTATTTTTTTCTGGGATGTGATCACAATTCAGCATTGGACTTTTTTTATTTTTACGTTTTATGCCCTTCACCATATGGAATCATTAACACTATATTTTAATAATTCTGACTTTTCTGGACATTGTTATGCCAAATATGTTGATTTATTTTATTTTTTTTACAAATTTTTATTTGTAAAATGGGAAGAGGGGGAATTAATTTTTTTATTGGAGGAGATACTTATTCCCATTATTAAATTATAACTGTTAATAGCTATCTTTTGATTTTGAATACTGATCAGTAATATCGACAATCTACTTCTCTGGTCTCAAGATCTCTGGAGATGGCGCACTACAATGCTCAGAAGAGGAGGAGCGCCATTGAGCTTTTGGAGAGAGAATTTGTTTGGAATGGGAGTCAGGGACCATGTGCGTTTACAAAGCCCCCCGTGGTGCCAGAACAGTGGACCCCCCACATGTGAACCGATTTTGGAAACTACACCCCTCACAGAATTTAATAAGGGGTGCAGTGAACATTTACACCCCACTGGCGTTTGACAGGTCTTTGGAACAGTGAGCTGTGCAAATGAAAAAATGCATTTTTCATTTTCAAGGACCACTGTTCCAAAATTCTGTCAGACACCTGTGGGGTGTAAATGCTCACTGTACCCCCTTATTACATTACATGAGGGGTGTAGTGTCCAAAATGGGATTACATGTGGGAGGGGGTCCATTGTTCTGGTACTATGGGGGCTTTGTAAACACACGTGGCCTTCAATTCCGGACAAAATTTATCTTCAAAAGCCCAATGGTGCTCCTCTCTTCTCAGCATCGTAGTGCACCCGCAGAGCACTTCACATCCACATATGGGGTATGTTCTTAATCAGAAGAACAAATTTTGGGGGGCTTTTTTTCCTATTTTCCCTTGTGAAAATGAAAAATTTAGGGTAATGCCAGCATTTTAGTGAATTTTTTTTTGTTTTTTTCATTTTCCCATCCAACTTTAATGAAAATTCTTTAGTGTTAAGGCTCACTATACCCCTTATGTTCTGTGCGGGTTGTAGTTTCCAAAATGGGGTCACATGTGGGTATTTATTGTTTTGCGTTTATGTCAAAACCACTGTAAAATCAGCCACCCCTGTGCAAATCACCAATTTAGGCCTCAAATGGGCTCTCACTCCTGAGCCTTGTTGTGCGTCTGAGAGCATTTTACACCCACATATGGGGTATTTCCGTGCTTTTCCTTTTACCGCTTGTGAAAATAAAAAGTATGGGGAAACATCAGCATGTTAGTGTAAAAATTGTAATTTTTTTACACTAACAGGCTGGTGTAGCCCCCAACTTTTCCTTTTCATAAGGGGTAAAAGGAGAAAAAGCCCCCCAAAATTTGTATTGCAATTTCTCCCAAGTACGGAAATACCCCATATGTGTCCCTAAACTGTTTCCTTGAAATACGACAGGGCTCCAAAGTCAGAGAGCGCCATGTGCATTTGAGGACTAAATTATTGATTGCATAGGGGTGGACATAGGGGTATTCTACGCCAGTGATTCCCAAACAGGGTGCCTCCAGCTGTTGCTAAACTCCCAGCATGCCTGGACAGTCTTTGGCTGTCCGGAAATGCTGGGAGTCGTTGCTTTGCAACAGGTGGAGGCTCCGTTTTGGAAACACTGCCATACGATACATTTTTCATTTTTCTTTATTGAAGCGGAAAACTCACTGTAAACTCGCCCGTGTGAATGTACCCTGTACAGACCGTGCCTGCTGGGAGTTGAACTTTTGCAACAGCTGGAGGCACACTGGTTGGAAAACCTTCAGTTAGGTTCTGTTACCTAACTCAGTATTTTCCAACCATTGTGCCTCCAGCTGTTGCAAAACTACAACTCCCAGCATGTACTGATCGCCAAAGGGCATGCTGGGAGGGTGGGCCATTTATATGGATACACCTTAATAAAATGGGAATGGTTGGTGATATTAACTTCCTGTTTGTGGCGCATTAGTATATGTGAGGGGGGAAACTTTTCAAGATGGGTGGTGACCATGGCGGCAATTTTGAAGTTGGCCATTTTGAATCCAACTTTTGTTTTTTCAATAGAAAGAGGGTCATGTGACACATCAAACTTTTTGCGAATTTCAAAAGAAAAACAATGATTTGCTTGGTTTTAATGTTCATGAGTTATTTAGAAGTTTCTGACCATTTCTAAAATGTGTTCAATGTGCTGCCCATTGTGTTGGATTGTCAATGCAACCCTCTTCTCCCACTCTTCACAAACTGATAGCAACACCGCAGGAGAAATGCTAGCACAGGCTTCCAGTATCCGTAGTTTCAGGTGCTGCAGAATGGGCAAAACAAATATTAGAACAGGACCCTCAGTTTACGCAGAAGATTTGTTCAGTGATGAGGCAAACTTTTATGTGAATGGTGAAGTTAAAGGGGTACTCCACCCCTAGACATCTTATCCCCTATACAAAGGATAGGGGATAAGATGCCTGATGGCCGTCACGCCCCTTCCCATAGACTTGCATTGAGGGGACGGGGCGTGACGTCACATGAGGGAGGAGTCATAACATCACAAACTTCTGTTCCCATGGTCTGGACTCAGACCCTCCAGCGCTTCCCGAGCAGAAAAAAGGTGGGTGCCGCATGCTATATTGCGGGGGTCCCCAGCGGCGGGACCCCCGCGATCAGACATCTCGCTATAAGATGTCTAGGGGTGGAGTACCCCTTTAACAATCAAAACCACCGCTATTGGTCTGACACTAACCCACATTGCATAGATCCCTCCAAGACTGTTGGAACACAAAAATTGATGGTATGGTGTAGTATATGGGGTACAAAGATAGTGGGGCCATTCTTCATCAATGGAAACCTCAAGGCCACTGGATATGCGAAATTGCTACATGATGATGTGTTTCCCTCTTTATGCACTGAAGCTGGCACGTTCCCTGAGTTTTTTCTAGCAAGATGGTGCACCACCACATTATGGGTGTCAGGTCCGAGCATTCCTAGATGAAAAGTTTCCTGGAAAGTGGATTGGTCGTCGTGGGCCAGTTGAATGGCCCCCAAGGTCTCCCGATCTGACCCCCTTAGACTTTTATCTTTGGGGTCATCTTAAGGCAATTGTCTATTCTGTGAAGATACGAGATGTGCAGCACCTGAAACTACGGATACTGGAAGCCTGTGCTAGCATTTCTCCTGCGGTGTATATAGTAGTATATAGCAGTGTATACGGATACTGGAAGCCTGTGCTAGCATTTCTCCTGCGGTGTATATAGTAGTATATAGCAGTGTATACGGATACTGGAAGCCTGTGCTAGCATTTCTCCTGCGGTGTTGCTATCAGTGTGTGAAGAGTGGGAGAAGAGGGTTACATTGACAATCCAACACAATGGGCAGCACATTGAACACTATGTAAGTGGTCAGAAATTTGTAAATAACTCATGAAAGAATAAAGTTACGTTACAACCAAGCACATCATTGTTTTTCTTGTGAAATTCCCAATAAGTTTGATGTGTCATATAACCCTCTTCTTATTGAAAAAAACTAAAGTTGGATTCAAAATGGCCAACTTCAAAACGGCCGCCATGGTCACCACCCATCTTGAAAAGTTTCCCCCCTCACATATACTAATGTGCCACAAACAGGAAGTTAATATCACCAACCATTCCCATTTTATTAAGGTGTATCCATATAAATGGCCCACCCTACAGTTATGCAACAGTTGGAGGTACGCAACTACAACTCCCAGCATGCCAAGACAGCTGTTTGGGCACGCTGGGATTTGCAGTTTTGCAACATCTGGAGGGCTACAGTTTAGAGACCACTGCACAGTGATCTCCAAATTGTGGCCCTCCAGATATTGCTAGGCAACTCACCAGCTTCCGTAGGATCCAGGGAGCTGTACCGCCATCCTCTTCTGCCGCCGATCGCTGCCCTCTGCTGCCACCGATGGGTAAGTGGACTTCGGTGACGGTCCCTGACGGTTTCCCCGTTCTGACCCACCTATTGTGGGTGGGCAGGATGGGGAAACCGAAAGTTAACCCCCCCCCCCCCTGTCCCCAAACTGCTAAAAATAAATAAATAAATGTTTTATGGTCACTGCACTTGCACTCACATTTAACCCCACGACATGTTGTATTCCTATAGTAATTGCTTATATGGGCACTGGTAATCATGGAATATTATATGAGATGCTCCGCCAGAATTTTCCATGATTCAAAATTTGGTGCCAAACTCAGCAATTTTGACGCAAAAAAAAAAGGGTTGCGAAAAAGAACTCTCACATATTTTAGTCCCTTAAGGACAGAGCCCTTTTTCACCTAAAAGGGGTACTCTGCCCCTAGACATCTTATCCCTTATCCAAAGGATAGTGGATAAGATGGAAGATTGCCGGGGTCCCACTGCTGGGGACCCCCAGGATCTCTGCTGCACCACACCTCTATTGTTACTGCACAGAGCGTGTTTGCTCTGCGCGTAATGACGGGTGATACAGGGGATGGAGCATCGTGATGTCACGGCTCCGCCCCCTCGTGACGTCACGACCCGCCCCCTCAATACAAGTCTATGGGCACCCCCTGCCACAGACTTGCATTAAGGGATTGGGCCGTGATGTCACAAGGGGCGGAGCTGTGACGTCACGCTGCTCCATCCCCTGTATCACCCGTCATTACGCAGAGAGTGAACTCGCTCTGTGCAGTAATAATAGTGCGGTGCCGCAGCGGCGATCCCGGGGGTCCCCAGCAGAGGGACCCCGGCGATCGGACATCTTATACCCTATCCTTTGGATAGGGGATAAGATGTGTAGGGGCAGAGTACCCATTTAAGGATTCAGCCCTTTTTTGCAATTCTGACCACTGTCACTTTATACATTAATAACTCTGGGATGCTTTTACTGATTATTCTGATTCCGAGATTGTTTATTTGCGACATATTCAACTTTAACACAGTGGTAAATTTTCATCGTTACTTGCATCCATTCTTGGTGAAAAATCCCCAAATTTCATGAAAATGTTGAAAATTTTGCATTTTTCTAACTTTGAAACTCTCTGCTTTTAAGGAAAATGGATATTGCAAATAAATGATATATTGATTCCCATATACAATATGTCTACTTTATATTTGCATCATGAAGTTGATATGTTTTTGCTTTTGGAAGACATCAGAGGGCTTCAAAGTTCAGCAGCAATTTTCCAATTTTCCACAAAATTTTTTCAGGGACCAGTTCAGTTTTGAAGTGCGTTTGAGGGGTCTTCTTATTAGATATACCCCATATATGATCCCATTATAAAAACTGCACCCCCTAAAGTATTCAAACTGACATTCAGAAAGTGTGTTAACCCTTTCGGTGTTTCACAAGAATAGCAGCAACGTTAAGGAGAAAATTCAAAATCTTCATTTTTTACACTCGCATGTTCTTGTAGAACCATAGAAACATAGAATGTGTCGGCAGATAAGAACCATTTGGCCCATCTAGTCTGCCCAAAAATCTGAATACTATGAATAGTCCCTGGCCCTATCTTATATGAAGGATAGCCTTATGCTTATCCCATGCATGTTTAAACTCCTTCACTGTATTTGCAGCGACCACTTCTGCAGGAAGGCTATTCCATGTATCCACTACTCTTTCAGTAAAGTAATACTTCCTGATATTAATGCAAAGACCTTTGCCCCTCTAATTTAAAACTATGTCCTCTTGTGGTAGTTTTTCTTCTTTAAAATATGCTCTCCTACTTTTCCTTGTTGATTCCCTTTATGTATTTAACCCCTTAAGGACATAGGGCGTATCCATATGCCCCCGTTTCCAAGTCCTTAAGGACCGAGGGCGTATGGATACGCCCTGAGCATTTCCGGCCCCCACCGCTAGCCGGAGGGGATCCCGGCATATCGCCCAGGGGGGTCATTATGTCCCCCCATGTCGGCGATTGCCGCAGATCGCTGGACAATTCAGTCCAGCGATCTGCGGCAGATTCCGGGTAAATCGGGTCTCCAGTGACCCGATGACCCGGAATTACTGGCTGATCGGGGCCGTCAGAGACGGCCCCGAACAGCCAGAGCCAGCAGGGGTGAGGTGGCACTGGTGCCACCTCACGATCGCCCTGATTCGTCGGCCGGATTACCGGCCGACCAATCAGGGCGCCTGCTGCGGGTGTCACTCCCGCAACCCGCTCCGCCCCTCTTCCGGAGGACGTGAGCGGGTGCGGGAAGACGACCCCCGGTGCTGGGGACCCCGATCCCCGGCGTCCCTGTTGGGATCGGGGCCCCAGGAGCAGCGGCGGCGGCGGAGACGACGAGGGACTGACCTGTGCGGCTGGATCGTTGGAGGTGAGTGACAGCCTCCTGCTGTTGCTTAGCAACAGCTCCCAGCATGCAACAAGGGCATGCTGGGAGCTGTAGTTATGCAACAGCAGGAGGCAGACCACCACAACTCCCAGCATGCCCTTATGGGCATGCTGGGACTTGTAGTTTTGCAACAGCTGAAGGCACATTCTTTCTATGGAAAAGTGTACCTTCAGCTGTTGTGTAACTACAACTCCCAGCTTGCACAATCAGCTAAAGTGCATGCTGGGAGTTGTAGTGGTGCATCTGGTGGTTGCATAACTACAACTCCCAGCATGCCCGTTGGCTGTCGGTGACTGCTGAGAGTTGTAGTTTTGCAACGGCTGAAGGCACACTGAGTTAAGTAGTAAACCAGTGTGTCTCCAGCTGTTGCATAACTACAATCCCCAGCATCCCCAGCCAATGTAGTATGCCTCCGGCTGTTGCATAACTACAAGACCCAGCATGCCCTTCCGCTGTCCGTACATGCTGGGGGTTGTAGCTTTTGCAACAGCTGAAGGCACACTGGTTGCAAATCACTGAGTTTGTTACCAAACTCGGTGTTTCACAACCTGTGTGTCTCCAGCTGTTGCAAAACTACAACTCCCAGCATGCACTGATAGACCGTACATGCTGGGAGTTGTAGTTTTGCAACAGCTGGATGTTTCCCCCCCCCCAATGTGAATGTACAGGTACACTCACATGGGCGGAGGATTACAGTAAGTATCCGGCTGCAAGTTTGAGCTGTGGCAAATTTTCTGTCGCAGCTCAAACTGCCAGCGAGAAACTACTGTGAACCCCCCGCCCGTGCGACTGTACCCTAAAAACACTACACTACACTAACACACAATAAAATAAAAAGTAAAAAACACTACATATACACATACCCCTACACAGCCCCCCTCCCCTCCCCAATAAAAATGAAAAACGTCTGGTACGTCACTGTTTCCAAAACGGAGCCTCCAGCGGTTGCAAAACGACAACTCCCAGCATGCACTGATAGACCGTCCATGCTGGGAGTTGTAGTTTTGCAACAGCTGGATGTTCCCCCCCCCAATGTGAACGTACAGGGTACACTCACATGGGCGGAGGATTACAGTAAGTATCCGGCTGCAAGTTTGAGCTGCGTCAAATTTTCTGCCACAGCTCAAACTGCCAGCGAGAAACTACTGTGAACCCCCGCTCGTGTGACTGTACCCTAAAAACACTACACTACACTAACACAAAATAAAATAAAAAGTAAAAAAACACTACATATACACATACCCCTACACAGCCCCCCTCCCCTCCCCAATAAAAATGAAAAACGTCTGGTACGCCACTGTTTCCAGAACGGAGCCTCCAGCTGTTGCAAAACAACTACTCCCAGTATTGCCAGATAGCCACTGACTGTCCAGGCATGCTGGGAGTTTAACAACAGCTGGAGGCCCCCTGTTTGGGAATCACTGGCGTAGAATACCCCTATGTCCACCCCTATGCAATCCCTAATTTAGGCCTCAAATGCGCATGGCACTCTCACTTTGGAGCCCTGTCGTATTTCAAGGCAACAGTTTAGGGTCACATATGGGGTATCGCCGTACTCGGGAGAAATTGTGTTACAAATTATGGGGGGTATTTTCTGCTATTACCCTTTTTAAAAATGTAAAATTTTTGGGAAAACAAGCATTTTAGGTAAAAAAAAAAAATTTTTTTTTACATATACAAAAGTCATAAAACACCTGTGGGGTATAAAGGTTCACTTAACCCCTTGTTACGTTCCCCGAGGGGTCTAGTTTCCAAAATGGTATGCCATGTGTTTTTTTTTTTGCTGTCCTGGCACCATAGGGGCTTCCTAAATGCGGCATGCCCCGAGAGCAAAATTTGCTTTCAAAAAGCCAAACGTGACTCCTTCTCTTCTGAGACCTGTAGTGCGCCAGCAGAGCACTTTTCACCCCCATATGGGGTGTTTTCTGAATCGGGAGAAATTGGGCTTCAAATTTTGGGGGGTGTTTTCTGCTATTACCCTTTTTAAAAATGTAAAAATTTTGGGAAACCAAGCATTTTAGGTAAAAAAAAAAAAAAATGTTCACATATGCAAAAGTCATGAAACACCTGTAGGGTATTAAGGTTCACATTACCCCTTGTTACGTTCCCCGAGGGGTCTAGTTTCCAAAATGGTATGCCATGTGTTTTTTTTTTTGCTGTTCTGGCACCATAGGGGCTTCCTAAATGCGACATGCCCCCAGAGCAAAATTTGCTTTCAAAAAGCCAAATGTGACTCCTTCTCTTCTGAGACCTGTAGTGCGCCAGCAGAGCAATTTTCACCCCCATATGGGGTGTTTTCTGAATCGGGAGAAATTGGGCTTCAAATTTTGGGGGGTATTTCCTGCTATTACCCTTTTTAAAAATGTTAACATTTTGGGAAACCAAGCATATTAGGTAAAAAATAAAAATAAAAATTTACATATGCAAAAGTCGTGAAACACCTGTAGGGTATTAAGGTTCACATTACCCCTTGTTACGTTCCCCGAGGGGTCTAGTTTCCAAAATGGTATGCCATGTGTTTTTTTTTTGCTGTTCTGGCACCATAGGGGCTTCCTAAATGCGACATGCCCCCAGAGCAAAATTTGCTTTCAAAAAGCCAAATGTGACTCCTTCTCTTCTGAGACCTGTAGTGCGCCAGCAGAGCAATTTTCACCCCCATATGGGGTGTTTTCTGAATCGGGAGAAATTGGGTTTCAAATTTTGGGGGGTATTTTCTGCTATTACACTTTTTAAAAATGTAAAATTTTTGGGAAACCAAGCATTTTAGGTAAAAAAAATATAATTTTTTTTACATATGCTAAAGTCGTGAAACACCTGTGGGGTATTAAGGTTCACTTTACCCCTTGTTACGTTCCCTGAGGAGTCTAGTTTCCAAAATGGTATGCCATGTGTGTGTTTTTGCTGTTCTGGCACCATAGGGGCTTCCTAAAGGTGACATGCCCCCCAAAAACCATTTGACGCTCCTTCCCTTCTGAGCCCTCTACTGCGCCCGATGAACAATTAACATAGACATATGAGGTATGTCCTTACTCAAGAGAAATTGGGCTACAAATACAAGTAAACATTTTGTCCTTTTACCCCTTGTAAAAATTAAAAAATTGGGTCTACAAGAAAATGCGAGTGTAAAAAATGAAGATTTTGAATTTTCTCCTTCACTTTGCTGCTATTCCTGTGAAACACCTAAAGGGTTAATACACTTACTGAATGTCATTTTGAATACTTTGGGGGGTGTAGTTTTTATAATGGGGTCTTTTATGGGGCATTTCTAATATGAAGGCCCTTCAAATCCACTTCAAACGTGAACTGGTCCATGAAAAAAAGCGAGTTTGAAAATTTTGTGAAAAATGTCAAAATTGCTGCTGAACTTTGAAGCCCTCTGGTGTCTTCCAAAAGTAAAAACTCATAAATTTTATGATGCAAACATAAAGTAGACATATTGTATATGTGAACCCCAAAAAAATATATTTTGAATATCCATTTTCCTTACAAGCAGAGAGCTTCAAAGTTAGAAAAATGCAAAATTTTCATTTTTTTCATCAAATTTGGTGATTTTTCACCAAGAAAGGATGCAAGTTACCATAAAATTTTACCACTAAGTTAAAGTAGAATATGTCACGAAAAAACAATCTCGGAATCAGAATGATAACTAAAAGCATTCCAGAGTTATTAATGTTTAAAGTGACAGTGGTCAGAATTGCAAAAAACGCTCTGGTCCTTAAGGTGAAAAAGGGCTCGGTCCTTAAGGGGTTAAAAGTCTCTATCATATCCCCTCTGTCTCTTCTTTCTTCCAAACTATACATGTTAAGGTCCTTTAACCCCTTAAGGACCGGGGGTTTTTCCGTTTTTGCATTTTCGTTTTTTGCTCCTTGCCTTTAAAAAATCATAACTCTTTCAATTTTGCACCTAAAAATCCATATGATGGCTTATTTTTTGCGCCACCAATTCTACTTTGTAATGACATCAGTCATTTTGCCCAAAAATCTACGGTGAAACGAAAAAAAAAATCATTGTGCGACAAAATTGAAAAAAAAAACACAGTTTTGTAACTTTTGGGGGCTTCCGTTTCTACGTAGTACATTTTTTATCTTTATTTTGTAGGTCCATACGATTAAAATGATACCCTACTTATATAGGTTTGATTTTGTCGGACTTCTGGAAAAAATCATAACTACATGCAGGAAAATTAATACGTTTAAAATTGTCATCTTCTGACCCCTATAACTTTTTTATTTTTCCGTGTGGGGCAGTATGAGGGCTAATTTTTTGCGCCGTGATCTGAAGTTTTTAACGATACCATTTTTTTGCATTGATAGGACTTATTGATCGCTTTTTATTCATTTTTAAATGATATAACAAGTGACCAAAAATGCACTATTTTTTTCCGCGCACGCCATTGACCGAGCGGTTTAATTAATGATATATTTTTATAATTCGGACATTTCCGCACGCAGTGATACCATATATGTTTATTTATTTTTTTTATTTACACTGTGTTTTTTTTTTTATTGGAAAAGGGGGGTGATTCAAACTTTTAATAGGGGAGGAGTTAAATGATCTTTATTCACTTTTTTTTGCAGTGTTATAGGTCCCATGGGGACCTATAACACTGCACAAACTGATCATCATTGATCACTGGTTTCTCATAAGAAACCAGTGATCAACGATTCTGCCGCATGACTGCTCAGGCCTGGATCTCAGGCACTGAGCAGTCATTCGGCGATCGGACAGCGAGGAGGCAGGTGGGGGCCCTCCCGCTGTCCTGTCAGCTGTTCGGGATGCCGCGATTAGCCGCGGCTAACCCGAACAGCCCGACTGAGCTAGCCGGCCACTTTCGGTTTCACTTTTAGCCGCGCGGCTCAGCTCTGAGCGCGCGGCTAAACGGTTAATAGCGCGCGGCGCCACGATCGGCGCTGCGCGCTATTAGAGGCGGGTCCTGGCTTCACTATGACGCCGGGCCCGCCGTGATATGACGCGGGGTTACTGTGTAACCCCACGTTATATCAGGAGAGCAGGACCAAGGGCGTACCTGTACGCCCTTGGTCCTTAAGGAGTTAACCTTTCCTTGTAAGTTTTATTCTGCAATCCATGTACTAGTTTAGTAGCTCTTCTCTGAACTCTCTCTAGAGTATCTATATCCTTCTGGAGATACGGCCTCCAGTACTGCGCACAATACTCCAATTGAGGTCTCACCAGTGTTCTGTACAGCGGCATGAGCACTTCTCTCTTTCTACTGCTTATACCTCTCCCTATACAGCCAAGCATTCTGCTAGCGTTTCCTGCTGCTCTTTTACATTGTCTTCCTACCTTTAAGTCTTCTGAAATAATTACCCCTAAATCAATTTCCTCAGATACTGAGGTCAGGGCAGTGTAAAATAATCTATATTCTGCCTGAGGGTTTTTACGCCCCAGGTGCATTATCTTGCACTTATCCACATTTAATTTCAGTTGCCAGAGTTCTGACCATTCTTCTAGTTTGCTTAAATCCTTTTCCAATTGGCGGATCCCTCCAGGAACATCAACCCTGTTACATATCTTTGTGTCATCAGCAAAAAGACATACCTTACCATCGAGACCTTCTGTAATATCGCTAATGAAGATATTAAACAATATTGGTCCCAGTACAGATCCCTGAGGTCCCCACTGGTGACAAGACCTTGCTCTGAATATTCTCCATTGACTACAACCCTCTGTTGTCTGTTACTCAGCCACTGCCTAATCCACTCAACAATATTGGAGTCCAAGCTCTATGACTGTAGTTTATTGATAAGTCTTCTATGTGGGACAGTGTCAAAAACCTTACTAAAATTTAGATATGTGATGTCTACTGCCCCTCCGCCATCTATTAGTTTAGTCACCCAGTCAAAAAAAATCTATAAGATTTGTTTGACATGATCTCCCTGAAGTCAACCCATGTTGTTTTTCATCTTGCAATCCATGGGATTTTAGATGTTCCACAATCTTATCCTTTAGTAGGGTTTCCATTAATTTCCCCACTATTGATGTCAGACTTACTGGCCTATAGTTGCTTGATTCCTCCTTACTACCTTTCTTGTGAATGGGCACAACATTTGCTAATTTCCAATCTTCCGGGACGGCTCCTGTTACCATTGATTGGTTAAATAAATCTGCTAACGGTTTTGCTAGCTCACCACTAAACTCTTTTAATAATTTTGGGTGTATCCCATCAGGCCCCTGTGATTTATTTGTCTTCACTTAAGGCAGTCGGCTAGCCCCTTATTCTCTTCTACATGCCTTCCTTCCTTTGTTTTTAATTTAGTTATTCCTTTTTTTGATTTCCTTTTTTCATTTATATATCTGAAGAATGTCTTATCCCCTTTATTCACAGACTGAGCTAGTTTTTCTTCTGCCTGTGCTTTAGAAGTTCTTATAACTTGCTTGGTCTCTTTCTGCCTAGTCTTGTAGAATTCCCTATCTTCATTGCTCTGGTTGTTTTATAATTACTAAATGCTAGTTTTTAGTTTTTTATGATTTTGGCCACTTCTGCTGAGTACCACAGTGGTCTCTTCCTTTTTCTGCTTTTACTGACAAGTCTTGTGCAATTTTCTGTTGCCTTCAATAAAGCGTCTTTTAAGTAGTCCCATTTCTCCTGAACTCCATGTAATTTGTTCCAGTCTGATAGGGACTCATTTATGACTAATCTCATTTTTGAAAAGTCTGTTTTTCTAAAATCTAAAACTTTTGTTTTTGTGTGGTGTGACTCCTTCACTGTTCTTATATTAAACCACACTGACTGGTGATCACTAGATCCAGAGCTTTCGCCAACAATAACATCATATACCAAATCCCCATTTGTGAAAACCAAATCCAAAATGGCCTCCTTCCGCGTTGGCTCCTCAACCACTTGTTGTAGAGATAATCCCAGTAGGTAATTTAGAATATTTGTACTCCTGACAGAACTAGCTATTTTGGTTTTCCAGTTTATATCCGGAAGATTGAAGTCTCCCATAATGATAACTTCTCCTTTCATTGTCATTTTAGATATTTTTTCAACTAGTAGATCATCTACTTCTTTAACTTGGCCAGGTGGTCTGTATATCACACCTACACGAGTTACTGCACGGTTACCAAACTGCAACGTAACCCAAACTGACTCTGTGGTTTCCTCACTAACTTGTATTAGGTTAGATTTTATGCTATCTTTCACATACAGGGCCACTCCTCCTCCTTTCTTGCCTTCTCTGTCTCTTCTGTATAAAGAGTACCCTGGTATGGATATGTCCCAGTTATTCCATTCATTAAACCATGTCTCAGTAACGGCATTGGTTGTGTAGTGTTTTTATGGTACATTCACATGGGCGGAGATTTACAGTAAGTTTGAGCTGCGATGGAAAATTTGGAAAAACTCCCAGCATGCACTGGCAGACCATATATGCTGGGAGTTGTATTTTTGCAACAGCTGGAGGCACACTGGTTGCAAAACACTGAGGTAGGTAACAAACTATGTTTCACAACCAATGTGTCTCCAGCTGTTGCAAAACTGCAACAATCAGCATGCATTGACAGCCGAAGGGCATGCTGAGAGTTGTAGTTTTGCAACAGCTGGAGGCACATTGCTACAACTCCCAGCATACCCTTTGGTAGTCTGTGCATGTTGGGAGGTGTAGTTATGAAAAACTAGATGCACACTTTTTCATAGAAAAAATGTGCCTCCAGCTGTTGCATTACCACAACTCCAAGCATGCACAGACTACCAAAGGGCATGCTGGGAATTGTAGTTGTAACTCCAGCTGTTGCAAAACTACAACTCCCAGCATTCCCTTTGGCTTTGCATGCCGAGAGTTGTTGCTAAGCAACATCAGGAGGTGAACAGGCCTCACCTCCTGCTGTATCCTGCCGCCGGGACCGCCGCACTGTATCCTGCCACCGGGCCCAATCCTGCTGCTGCTTCGACCGATCAATCACGTGATCGTGAGGTGGCACCCATGCCACCTCACTCCTGCTGAGTAAGGGGGAATGGGGCTGTCTCGGACAGCCCCATTCACCCTTTTTTTCCGGGTCACCGGGTCACCAGAGACCCAATTGACACGGAATAACCACAAATCGCACATCTGAATGGACCTCTGGACCCCCCTGGGCAATATGCCGGGATGCCTGCTGAACGATATCAGCAGGCATCCCGGTCCATGCCCAGCGATCGGCAGGAGCTGGAAGAACGCAGGGCATACCTATATGCCCTGCGTCCTTAAGGGGTAAATATTTTAAAAGCAGCACAAGAGACCTTTAAAAATGTGAGGAGAAAAAAAATGGCGTGATTAATATCGCTGGAACAGAAATTACAGTAATTTTTTAATATCTCACCCAATGTGAACTGAACTCAACCCACTTGTAAGTCTGAGTTTACCTGCTACTTCATTGAGATGTGGTGACTGGGGTGTTGCAGTATGTAACAGGGTCTGGTTGTATAAACCCTGGGGGCAAGATGTTGTTAACCCCTTAGTGTTCGTGACGCCAGGATGTGTTTATTCCGGTATGGTAACCGCCGTCAACCAATCCAGAAATGGTTTGTAATAAAGGAATGTCCACAGCAAGGATTCTGAATAAACTGGAACTTTTACTTGAAATGTTTAGGGAACAGTCATTACAATTATGCAGTTCCTTCAGAAGCAACCGGGACACAGGATACCTTGCAGGTTTGCTGGGACTTGTAGTTTTGAGGATATTTATGCAGGCCACTGTGCTACTAATATATTCCTTAGCTGAGGAGTAGTCACTGGATTTGTAGAGAGAATTGTAACTCACGTTTTAGAAGTGGCTGTGTTTCTTTAGGCTTTGGCCTAGATGAGATGAATTTGCAGTATACAGGACTTTGTGCTTCCTTTTAAGTCCAAGAGATAAGAGAGAGAATAGAGACTACAGCCCCTTATATACTAGGGGGCTGGACTAAAGCCCATTGGTTGCTAATGCCTGGGGTTCCTGTGCCCATGGAACACTGGGTATATCACATGACAGTAGATCACATGACCAAGGAAGGTCCTATACATTTTATACAAACTGTACAACTTTATACATATGAATAATAGATGCACATAATGAATATACACTGCATTTATATGAGACAACAAGGGGGGAGCCCTGCAGGAGAGCCCTATGGACCTAAGAGACTCTTCCTGAGGGGACAGGTCCTGTTTAATGAAAGTCGCCCTCAACGTCTGTCCCCTTAGGGAGAGGAGCGAAATGGCCATTGGGCCGAATGTAGTCCTGAAGCATTTAACTATAACGTCCAATTTCAGTACACATTAAAATGTCCATACATGCTCTGTAACTTGGGAACAGGAGGATATTGGTTAATTTTAGTACTTGCTGGATATAATTTACCATTTAATGGTTGAGACAAGGTTCCTTAAAGGGGTACTCCGCTGCCCTGTGTCGGAAGCTCCGCTCCCCAGCGTCCGGAAGTTTATTGTTCCTGACGCTGTGTGCGGGCTTCTGTGTTCAGGGCTGCCCCTCGTGACGTCACGCCCGCCCCCTTCATGATGTCATGCCCGCCCCCTCAATGAAAGTCTATGGGAAGGGGGCATGATGGCCATCGTGCCCCCCTTCGCATAGTCTTTCGCTGAGGGGGAGGGCGTGACATCACGAAGGGGGCGGGCGTGACGTCACGAGGGGCAGCCCTGAACACGGAAGCCCGCACACAGCGTCCGGAACAATAAACTTCCGGACGCTGGGAAGCGGAGCATCGGACACAGGGCAGCGGAGTACCCCTTTAAGAACACAGCCATGAATATGGTAACAATACTTTTACATTTTACAACAATACCTTTATTTATTTTTATTATTTTTTTTTATAGAGATATACCTACATATTATTATGCATCTCTAGTGACTATGCACATATTATTAGTACTATCATATTTGACTGACTGACAATCTTACTGACATTTGACTGCTATATAGAGTGGGGATCAAAAGTTTGGGCACCCCATGTAAAAATTTGTATTAAAGAAGCCAAGGAAAGATGGAAAAATCGCCAAAAGGCATCAAATTACAGATTTGACATTCTTATAATACGTCAACAAAAGTTAGATTTTATTTCCATCATTTACACTTTCAAAATAACAGAAAACAAAAAGATGGCGTCTGCAAAAGTTTGGGTACCCTGCAGAATTTATAGCATGCACTACCCCCTTTGCACAGCTGAGACCTGCCAGTGTCATGGATTGTTCTCAATCATCATCTGGGAAGACCAGGTGATGTGAATCTCAAAGGTTTTAAATGCCCAGACTCATCTGACCTTGCCCCAACAATCAGCACCATGGGTTCTTCTAAGCAGTTGTCTAGAAATCTGAAACTGAAAATAGTTGATGCTCACAAAGCTGGAGACGGCTATGAGAAGATAGCAAAACGTTTTCAGATGTCAATATCCTCTGTTCGGAATGTAATTAAGAAATGGCAGTCATCAGGAACAGTGGAAGTTAAAACAAGATCTGGAAGACCAAAAAAATATCAAACAGAACAGCTCGCAGGATTGTGAGAAAAACAATTCAAAACCCAGAAAGATCTGGCAGACACTGGAGTTGTGGTACACTATTCCACTATAAAAACATACTTGTACAAATATGGTCTTCATGGAAGAGTCATCAGAAGAAAACCTCTTTTACATCCTCACCACAAAAATTTGCGTTTCACCGTTTTGGAAACAAGTTCTGTGGATCGATGAGGTTAAAATTGAACTTTTTGGCCGGAATGAGCAAAAGGTACGTTTGGAGAAGAAGGGGAACAGAATTTAATGAAAAGCACCTCTGTCCAACTGTTAAGCATGGTCTGGGGTTGTATCATGCTTTGGGGTTGTATTGCAGCCAGTGGCACAGGGAACATCTCACGAGTAGAAGGAAAAATGGATTCAATAAAACTTCAGCAAATTTTGGATGATAACTTGATGCCATCTGTGAAAAAGCTGAAGTTAAATAGAGGATGGCTTCTACAAATGGATAATGATCCTAAACACACCTCGAAATCCACGGGGGATTACATCAAGAGGCGTAAACTGAAGGTTTTGCCATGGCCTTCACAATCTCCCAACCTCAACATAATTGAAAATGTTTGGATAGATGTTGAAAGAACAGTGCGTGACAGACAGCCCAGAAATCTCAAAGAACTTGAAAACTTTAGTAAGAAAGAATGGGCAAAGATACCTCAAACAAGAATTGAAAGACTCTTGGCTGGCTACAAAAAGTGTTTACAAGCTGTGATACTTGACAAAGGGGGCAGTACAAGATATTAACTCTGCAGGGTGCCCAAACTTTTGCAGACACCATTTTTTTGTTTTCTGTTATTTTGAAAGTGTAATTGATGGAAATAAAATCTAAATTTTGTTGACATATTATAAGAATGTCTAATCTGTAATTTGATGCTTCTTGGAGATTTTTCCATCTTTCCTTGGCTTCTTTATGCACATTAATACAAATTTTTACCTGGGGTGCCCAAACTTTTGATCCCCACTGTATGGTATGCATGATGTCTGCAATGGTTATACATACTCTACATTATCTCACTGTTGCTGCTACTACATTGAGATGTGGTGACTGGGGTGTAGCAGTATGTAACAGGGTCTGGTTGTATAAACCCTGGGGGCAAGATGTTGTTAACCCCTTAGTGTTCGTGATGCCAGGATGTGGTTATTCTGGTATGGTAATCGCCATCAATCAACCCAAGAACGGTTTGTAATAAAGGAATGTCCACAGCAAGGATTCTAAATAAACTGGAACGTTTACTTGTTTAGGGAACAGTCTTTACAATTATGCAGTTCCTTCAGAGGCAACCGGGACACAGGATACCTCACAGGTTTGCTTGGACTTGTTATTATTGAGATATTTAGGTAGACCACTGTGCTACTGATATATTCCTTAGCTGAGGAGTAGTCACTGGATTTGTAGAGAGAATTGTAACTCATGTTTTAGAAGTGGTTGTGTTTCTTTTGGCTTTGGTCTAGATGAGATGAATTTGCAGTATACAGGACTTTGTGCTTCCTTTTGAGTCCAAGAAATAAGAGAGTATAGAGACTACAGCCACTTATATACTAGGGGGCTGGACTAAAGCCCATTGGTTGCTAATGCCTGGGGTTCCTGTGCCGATGGAACTCTGGGTATATCACATGACAGTAGATCACATGACCAATGAAGGTCCTATACATTTTATACAAACTGTACAACTTTATACATATGAACAATTAATACACATAATGAATATACACTGCATTTATAAGACAAGGGGGGAGCCCTGCAGGAGAGCCATATGAACCTAAGGGACTCTTCCTGAGGGGACTTAAGGATGGTACAGGATAGGTCCTGTACCGGGACACCACAAAGCTTAATGTTAATTATAGAAAAAATTTATTATATAACAACTCTATTATTTTATGGTTAAAAATACACACTGCACACCTTGTTAATTGTAGGACACGTACATGCTGGCGTACCCACTAAATTTGAAAATGTTGTGTTAAAATAGAATAAGGCACAAAATAATTGTGTAAGATTTTTACAGACTACGTAAATAACCCATATGTGGCACAAAAATTTTCCTTTAAAAAAAAAAAAAATCCATAGTAATGCAGCTTCATGCACATTTTGGGGTGGGTAATGTACCGAGCCGCTTTTTTTTGTGTGGCTTCACTATTGTTTATGTGCCTGTTGGTGCTGCGCTGCCTTCCTTCCTGATGTAAACTCCTTCCTCAGCGCGGTGGCGCAAGTCTCCACCCACCAACGTCACAAAATGTGGGCTCAAAATTAAACAAAAAAGCCCCCAGAGTACGGATATTCATGGTGCGGCATAGTGTGTTTTTAATACTTTTTTAATTTCAGAGGAGGGTGGATGGGATGTTGCGGGATAGTTTGAGTGCAGCTATTTAGTGCCAGGGAGGCCAGTCAGGGTGTCACCTGATGCAGTACACCCCCTCCCAGTCACTCTCTAGTAACACTAATGGTAATAAAGGGTAGATAAAGAACTTCGGCTATTAACATAAGGGAAAACTTTTCTGATTTAAAAAAATGCTTTTGCTTTCGTGCGATTTATTTTTCAAAGTCGTGGGACTTTTTGATAAATAGGTCACACATAAGCAAAAGTAAGTTAAAAAACAATTGTCATATAAAAGCCGTACGTTTGAAAAGAATGATAAATCTCTTTCAAAAAGTTTTTTTCTGGAACTTCGTTTCTCGGAACAGACGTCTCTACCATGATATCCGTCTTCCAGAGCTGCCAAGGAGACTTCCAATAACAATACTCCAGATCACAAAAACTCTGGAGACGGCTTCAGCAGCAGCGGAGGAGCAAGATGAGACACACAACTCGTGTTGCTTTTGGCTCCAAAAAAATGGAATCTGCATTAAGTGCAAGTTCCCACTTCAAAGGTTAGGACCATTCCCATATAATCTTACAGTAAGAGCTATTCTCATACCGGCCCCACTGCATCTGTACAGCACAGTGTTTCCCAACCAGCGTGTCTCCACCTGTTACATAACTACAACTCCCAGCATGCCCTTTGGCTGTGCATGCTGGGAGTTGTAGTTATGAAACAGTAGGAGGCACACAGGCCTCACCTCCTGCTGCCAGTCATTTCCTGCCCCGAACAGTAAGCTTTCCCCGCCGCTGCACACTACATGGTCGGTACCCGCTCTCGCCCTCCAGACTAGGGGCAGAACGGGTGCCGTCAGGACTGCCCAGAAGACGCAGTGATTCATCAGCCGGTCTCAGCCGACCAATCACCATGATCGTGAGGTGGCACCAGTGCCACCTCACTCCTGCTGGGCAATTGTGATTGGTGCTGTCTCGGACATTTGGTATTCGGTACATTTGGGTAAATCTTTTTATTCTTTTTTGGACTTTTTTAGCGATCCTAAAAAATTTATGGAGATTTTATTAAAATTTCGTAGGGTACCATAAAAAAAATAATAAAAAAGATACAGAAGTGATGGAAAAAATTGTATCTAACGAAATGTATCTTTTTTATTGTGAAATGTTTATAAATTTTTAAACAGGGATCAATTTATGTGAGCGGGTAAAGCACTAAAAATGTAGCCGACAATAATAAAAATGTATTGTGTGCGTGTTTTTCACTTTTTTTTAAACATTTTTTAGGTAGTACTACTACTCCAAGCATGAAACACACTGTTCCATGATGGTAGTAGTAGTTACCTGTACTAATTGACAGATCGCCGGGGTCCCTTGTGATCCTCTTGTATAGATGCGGCGGCAGCTCTTCTATGGTCCCCTGCACTCACGTATATATACACATATTCATATTTCCCGCAGAGCTGTGATTGGCCAGATGGTTCCAGCCAATCACAGCTCTCTGTGAGAAATAGGAATATGTGTATATATACGGCCGTGCAGGGGACCATATGAGCGCGGCCGCCGCATCCATACATTATACAGGAGCATCACAGCGGGTGTCAGGAGTGATACCCGCAGTGATCTTTCCTTTACTACAAGTACTACTACTCCCAACATGGAGTACACTCTGCTCCATGCTGGGAGCTGTAGTACCTGCATTAATAGACAGATCGCAGCAGGTGTCAGAAGTTACACTCGCTGCGATTTGTCTATTAATGCAGGTACTACAGCTCCCAGCATGGAGCAGAGTGTGCTCCATGTTGGGAGTATTAGTACCAGCAGTAAGGGACAGATCCCAGCGGGTGTCACTCCTCCTGACACCCGCTGCTATCGCCCTTATGTGAATGTCGGGATCAGCTGTTCTCAGGGCTACAGAGCCGGGAGAACAGCTGACGCTGAGCCGTAGGTATACATCGTATATCTACTGCCCAGCAAGAACTTAAAGTGAACCTGCAATGTGTATACAGTATACACATTGCTGGCTCACTTAACCCCTTGCTGAGCTGTGCATTATGCGCAAGCCCAGAAAGGGAAGAGTTAACTTACACTGCTGGACAGTGTAGGTTAACCCTTTGGGCGGTATACACTATATACAGCTATCTATAGATAGCTGTATATAGTATATACAGAAGACGAAGTCCGCTTTCTTCCCTCGAGTATCGGGCAGGTCCATGTAGCTCCGCCCCCCATTGATGACGTCATTAGGGGGCGGAGCTACAGAAGGGAACAAGGCTAGTTAATCTGAAGCTCTGTTCACATTGTCCGTTTTGTATAATGTGAACAGACCCTTCTGGCAGTGTCTACCCAGACAGAGAGACTCCAGCTGTTGCTAAACTACAACTCCCAGCATGCCCAGACAGCCATGCTGGGAGTTGTAGTTTTGCACCAATTGGTGGCTCCCTGTTTTGGTAGACATTGCATCATGGTTGCTCTCCCCAGCGGACAGCGCCAAAAATGTCATAACCAATTTTTTGTGTTTTTTTTCTTCTCGTTTCAGATCCATGTATGCAGAGGATTACTGCAGATTCAATGGATTATGGCGGATTAATTTTTTTTTCTTTTAATAAAATGGTTAACGAGGGCTGTGGGGGAGTGTTTTTTTAAATAAAATAATTTTTCCAATGTGTTGTGTTTTTTATTTAATTGAATTTTCAGGCTTAGTAGTGGAAGCTGGTCTTATTGACTGAATCCATTACTAAGCCAGGGCTTAGTGCTAGCCCCAAAAACAGCTAGTGCTAACCCCCAATTATTACCCCGGTACCCTCCGCCACAGGGGTGCCGGGAAGAGCTGGTACCAACACGCCCGGAGCGTCAAAAATGGCGCTCCTGGGCCTAGGCGGTAACAGGTTGGCATTATTTAGGCTGGGAAGGGAGAGTAACAATGGTCCTCGCCCACCCTGGTAACGTCAGGCTGTTGCTGTTTGGTTGGTATTGTGCTGAGAATGCAAATACGGGGAACCCTATAAGTTTTTTTATTTTTTTTATTTAAATAAAATAAAAAACGTATAGGGTTCCCCGTATTTTCATTCTCAACACAATACCAAACAAACAGCAACAGCCTGATGTTACCAGGGAGGCGAGGACCATTGTTACTGGCCCACCCCAGCCTAAATAACGCCAGCCTGTTACCGCCTAGGAACAGGAGCACCATTTTTGACACTCCGGGCCTTTTGGTACTGGCTCTTCCCGACATCCCTGTGGCGGTGGGTACCGGGGTAATAATTGGGGGTTAGCTCTAGCTGTTTTTGGGGCTAGCACTAAGCCCTGTCTTAGTAATGGAGTCAGTCAATAAGACCAGCTTCCACTACTAAGCCTGAAAATTCAATAAAAAAAAACACAAGACATTGGAAAAATTATTTTATTTTAAAAACACTCCCCCACAGCCCTCGTTAACCATTTTATTAAAAGAAAAAAATAATCCGCCGTAATCCATCAAATCCGCAGTAATCCTCTGCATACACGCATCTGAAACGAGAAGAAAGAAAAAAAACAAAAAATTGGTTATGACATTTTTGGTGCTGTCCGCTGGAGAGAGCACCCATGATGCAATGTCTACCCAAACAGGGAGCCACCAATTGGTGCAAAACTACAACTCCCAGCATACCCAGACAGCCTTTGGCTCTCTGGGCATGCTGGGAGTTGTAGTTTAGCAACAGCTGGAGTCTCCCTGTCTGGGTAGACACTGCCAGAAGGGTCTGTTAACATTATGCAAAACGGACAATTTGAACAGAGCTTCAGATTAACTAGCCTTGTTCCCTTCTGTAGCTCTGTCCTCTAATTACGTCATCACTAGAGGCGGAGCTACATGGACCTGCCCGGTACTCGAGGGAAGTAAGCGGACTTCGTCTTCTGTATATACTACATACATGTGGTAGCCCTTGGGGGGTGTATAGTAGGGATGGTATAATGTTGGTATATGAGGGGTTAATATTAACCCAGTCACTCGTGACGCCAGGGTCAGGGCTGGTATGCTGAATCCATGTTCCGGCCTATCGCCGCCCTTCCCAGAAACGATAGGTGCAATGAAATGACTGAAGGTCCACAAGCAGATTTACCTTGAACTTGAATAACTTTACTGCAGTGCTTGCAATATCCAATGCGTAGTAACAGTCTCATATAAGAGTTCTTAGGTTGCTTAGCGACTGGCAGAAGTTGCGGACCTTGCATTAAACTTGTCTCTGAATTTAGGGAGTGATGTGCAGATCCATCCGGATTTAGGGGAAATATTGGGTCCGGTGATACTGCAGAGTGCTTAGGGAATGACACACTCTATAATTTAGATCATTCAGCCGTTGCTGCAAGGCTCAGGCCTAACTCACTGCGATATAGGTCTTCTCTCATCAAGAGCCAGGAGAAAGAGAGAGATAAGATGGCCGCCGCTCCCTTATATGGGCAGGGGGCGTGGCGATTTTGATTGGTCCGAACGTCTACCATTCACTTTACATGGTATCATGGGATTGCTTACATCACAGGATCTATACACATTGCAAAACCCAAAATGAGTCTAGAAATACCAAAGTGAGGCCTGGAACGCATCCAGAATGAGGCTTGGAACGCATCACATGACCCGAGGGCCCTCTGACACCATGGAAACAAGTAATTAACCATTTATATACAGAAATAATACTATATACATTATTCTATGGACAAATTAGAAATCTATATAATATAATAGAGGCAACTAGGGGCAAACTGACTAACAGAGATTACTAAGTCCTAGGGACTCTGGCTACGGGGACCCATAGATAAATAAGTACCGTATGAAATGCGGTACTGGGATACCACATACAGCTATCTATAGATAGCTGTATATAGTGTATAACGCCCAAAGGGTTAACCTACACTGTCCAGCAGTGTAAGTTAACTCTTCCCTTGCTGGGCTTGCACATAGTGCACAGCTCAGCAAGGGGTTAAGTGAGCCAGCAATGTGTATACTGTATACACATTGCAAGCTCACTGTAAGTTCTTGCTGGGCAGTAGATATACGATGTATACCTACGGCTCAGCGTCAGCTGTTCTCCCGGCTCTGTAGCCCTGAGAACAGCTGATCCTGACATTCACATCAGGAGGATCGCAGCGGGTGCCAGGAGAAGTGACATCCCTGGGATCTGTTCCTTACTGCAGGTACTAATACTCCCAACATGGAGCACACTCTGCTCCATGCTGGGAGCTGTAGTACCTGCATTAATAGACATATCGCAGCGAGTGTAACTTCTGACACCCACTGCGATCTGTCTATTAACGCAGGTACTACAGCTCCCAGCATGAGGCAGAGTGTACTCCATGTTGGGAGTAGTAGTACTTGTAGTAAAGGAAAGATCACTGCAGGTATCACTCCTGACACCCGCTGTGATGCTCCTGTATAATGTATGGATGCAGCGGCTGCTCTCCTATGGACCCCTGCACGGCCGTATATATACACATATTCCTATTTCTCACAGAGAGCTGTGATTGGCTGGAACCATCTGGCCAATCACAGCTCTGCGGGAAATATGAATATGTGTATATATACGTGAGTGCAGGGGACCATAGAAGAGCTGCCACCGCATCTATACGTTATACAAGAGGATTGCAAGGGACCCCTGCGATCTGTCAATTAGTACAGGTAACTACTACTCCCATCATGGAAGAGTGTGTTCCATGCTGGGAGTAGTAGTACTACCTAAAAAATGTTTTTAAAAAAAAGTGAAAAACACGCACACACTACATTTTTATTATTGTCGGCTACATTTTTAGTGCTTTACCCGCTCACAAAAAATGATCCCTGTTTAAAAATGAATAAACATTTCATAATAAAAAAGATACATTTCATTAGATACAATTTTTTCCATCACTACTGTATCTATTTTATTATGATTTTTTTATGGTACCCTACGAAATTTTTATAAAAAAGGTATCTCCATAATTTTTTTAGGATCGCTTAAGTCCAAAAAAAGAATAAAAAGATTTACCGAATGTACCTGAATACCGAATGTATCCGAAAAATCAAACTGTATCTGTATCCTTTTTATTATCTTTGTTATCAGAATGAATTATTTACGTCATTTAGGGATAACGAATGCATTTCGGTAAATTAGACATTCGTGCCGAACCGAATTGCACATGTCTAGAAGTTACACTGTACCAGGACATTGCGCCCACGACCTTACTGAAAAGACGCCTGATGAGACCCCTGTTGGATAAGCTACGGGACGCTGGTATACAATACGCATGGCTGTTCCCGTTTGGACTGTCGGTGATCAAAGACGGCAAGAGGATTGCGATACGGACACCGTCTGATCTAGCTGGTGCCTGGGTTGCAGATCGGTATCGAGCCAGTAGAGATACCTTCATGGCTCCTGGCTGCGGTGGCGGAACCACTGCCGCCGCTCCCGGTCATCGGCGAATGGAAGAGGGTAGCCAGACCCCGTACTCCCAAGGCAAAGAAACAGGCCCTTGCCTCAAGCACATAAGATGTGCGGTCCTGGAATTTACCTGTATGATGCCCCTGGAGCCACAGGACATCGCTAGAGTTCGTGGACAGAGCTTACTCGTTGTTGAGATGGGATTACGGTCCACCCCTTAGACTCTCCAGCGGAGACGGCACCTCCACGGACTAGGTAAACTCTCTTAGCCCATCTCTCTAACCCCATGTGCTATGGAAGGAGGATGACTAGTCCCGCTTGCCATTTAGAGACAGGATGTTGCCCATGCGCCCCTCAATCACCCTGCCACCCGAATCCGCCCCTTCACTCTCCCATTCTTAGGTTCCATAGCTACTGGGACTTGTTTGGACTGCATACTGGACTCCGATCGCCTTCACAACGGGTTGAGGTCTTCACAACGAGCCAGCGTAATCTGAGACTCCCTCCCCCCCCCTCAACTACTGCTCCAAGCAAGGACCCTGATAACCCCAGTCCTCTGGTCCCATCTCTCCCCCTCCCCCCCCCCCTCCTGTGGCCAGGTGAACCAGCGACTACACCCGGATCTACGGTACTCACATATGCCCTTACCTTTATCTCAACGACGAGACTTTTGATGTTTGCCTCCGTCTCTCCTGTATTCGGTTACTGTGTGCTATTTGGGGGTGTTGATTGGGTTATTACTCTTACTATCGTGCATAGTAGCTGATCCTCAATGTTCGCAATGTTTTTACTGGTTGTATTTCCACAAGATTGTCCCACCTGGTTAGGATGTTTCATGTTATCTTAATGTTAAGAGTGTATTAGTGTGCGCCTCAGGCTAGGATTTCCTATCATTTCCTACTTCTCCCCCCCCCCCCCCCCCACTGGCACTCTCCCTACCACATTAGGTGCTAGGTACCTGAGTGCACCTGTTACCTGTAACGACTTTCACCCTCAGGTCATTTGAACTACTGCCCACTCTTACATATTGAATCACTGACCTTTTCTAAATCTTCCTTTTCTCACCTGTATTTCCTTACCCACCTTCTCTTTTCTCATTATTTTCTTTTATCTTCCTTTCTCTTCTCCCGCCCTCCCTCTCCACTCCGCTTCCAACATTTCCCTCTGATCCACTCTTCTCACCTGCCTACTACTTCACCTTACCTCCCCCCCCCACATCTCCCATTTCTTCTCCACTGCTTCTTCCTGCTCCACTTGCTTATCCTCTTTCTTCCATATACCCTCACTACACCTTCCGTTCCCTCACCCCCCCACCCTTTTCCTCCTCATCACAGTCTACTATTTCCATTTTCCTCTTCCCTCAGCCCCATACTCCGGACTCGCCTACACTTCACCTATATCATCTGCTCTCCTTCAAACATACATACTCCAACCCCCCCAGCCTTACGTAAGACTTCCCTTTGCTGCAGCTTAGATCTGGACACTTCCCAGACAGAAATAGTTAAATATTTTCTATACATCCCCGAGTGTTCACTATGTCTGACAGAGCTCTCACAACGTTTGTCTCCTTCAATGTACGGGGACTGAGCACTCCTCACAAGAGAAGCCATGCACTGAGGATTCTCCATAGATTGAAACCGTCAGTTGTTTATTTTCAGGAAACTCATTTTAAGTTGCACAAGATACCGAATTTACCTCGCCGCTACTATGACCAGTGGTTCCACTCCTGCCATGACACCTCGGCATCTAAAGGTGTATCTATAGCCATACACAAAAGTTGCCCGATTAAGGTTCTACAGACTCTCTCTGACTCTGAGGGAAGATATCTTTTCCTAAATGTCCTATTGTACAATCGCAAGTTAACTCTGGTGAATCTATATGCCCCTAACAATGCCCAGGTGTCATGGCTTTTGGGGGCACTGGAAGACCTCCGGGCGTTTGCAGATGGTCCGGTGATATTAGGTGGTGATTTGAATGTTTCACTTAATCCGCTTTTAGTCACTTCTCAAGCACGTACTGCTGTTCCCCAGAGAACACTTGCCAAACTACACTCCAAACTAACTGATTTATCTCTTATAGATGCAAGGAGACAGAGGAATCTTTCCATCCGTGACTACTCCAATTACTCGTCAGTACACAGATCCTACCACAGACTTGACTATTTGCTGCTCCACAAGTCTCTCCTCCCGACGCTCATTACCACAGGTATTGACTCTATTACTATCTCCGATCACGCTCCTGTACATCTTTCTTTGTCTCTGTCCCCTTTCCCCTCCATTTCTTGGTGCTGGAGATTGAATGAAGGCATCCTTTCTAATCAGACTGCTCTAGCTGACATTACGCAACAGTTATCCTTATACTTTGATTTAAACTCTAAGTCGGGAACGGCCTTCATGCGAGGGATATTCATTTCCTGGGGTTCCAAACTGAAGAAAGAGAGGCAGCGCAAGATCACTGACATTCTGTCTGAAATCTCCACCCTGGTGAGGATACACAAGCCTACCGGGGCGATAGCGATTCAGGAGACACTTAAATCCCTATGCACCACCCTTAATACTCTCCTCACCGAAAAATCAGCGAAGGCCTACCTCCACCACAGGCACCGTATTTATGCACACGGGGACAAGGGAGGTAAGCTCATGTCCACACTTATAAAGAAGGCGAGAACAAAACAACACATTCATGCAGTGAGAGATGAGAGAGGCCACCGGTATACAGACACGCCCTACATTGCTAAAGCTTTCCAGACGTTTTACACCTCTCTGTATAATTTATCAGAGGGAGAGTCCCCGGACTCTGCTTCCGGCCGTAGAGAGGCGACGAAAAGATTTCTGACATCACTAAATCTCCCTTGGATGAACACATGCAGAGAGAACTCATGCTACCTATTACCCCTGAAGAAGTGCAGAGAGTGGTCTCTTTTTTTCCCACCGGGGAAGAATCCGGGCCCGGACGGTCTTCCACTGGAATACTACCGTAAATATGCAGACGTTCTGATCCCCCACCTCACCTCTGTTTGCGAGGCTTTATTCCGTGGGTCTCCTCTCCCTAAACAGTCCCTTGAAGCACATGTCACTCTCATTCACAAGGAAGGCAAGAACCCAGAAGACTGTGGGAGCTACAGACCAATATCACTTCTGAACTTAGACCTCAAAATCTGGGCTAAACTGCTCTCCTTGAGAATCAAGAGTCATCTTCCCCACTTAGTAGACGTGGACCAGTCGGGATTTGTACCAGGTAGGGAGGGTCGCACGAACACATTGAGACTGCTAACTGCGATCCAACATGCTCACATGAAAAGACTGCCCCTTGTCCTTCTTGGCGTTGACGGCATTTGATAGGGTCAATTGGGAGTATATGAAGGAGACACTACACCGCTTCGGATTTCCCCCGCAGTTTATAACAGCTCTTATGTCCCTTTACACACAACCGTATGCTTCGTTGATGGTCAACGATGACATATCCCCCCGTTCCGGATCACAAACGGGACCAGGCAGGGATGGCCTCTGTCCCCAACCCTTTTTATACTAACAATGGAAACGCTTTTACAGAGAGTTCGACAGTTGACCAGTATCTCAGGATACAAAACCCCGAGGGGAGAGCTTAAAGCACTAGCCTTCGCAGATGATTTACTATTTCTCTTAAGTGACCCTGCACACGGACTGCCTAGTTTATTAGACCTGTTCGTAGACTTTTGCTCGCTGTCGAACTTTAAAGTAAACGTTTCTATGTCGGAATTATTAAACATTACTTTATCTGCAGCTAAGATTAAGGAGATCGACTCCCTGTCCCCTTTCCCCTGGGCCAAATCGTTACTCACGTATCTAGGGGTTAAAATACCTAGCTCGCTCACAAGCATTTTTCAACTTAACTTTAAACCCCTACTAGCAGAGATTAAAGAGACATTGGCTGGATATGATCTTCCCCTGATCCTATGGATGGGTAGGAAAAACCTGATTAACTGCTATGGGCTCCCTAAGGTTAGATACACATTACAGATGCTACCGATCACATTACCTGCCTCCTTCTTCTCCAGCGTCAAGTCTCTCTTTTCTAACTTTATTTGGAAGCAAAAGAGGCCTAGGTCAGCATATTCGCTACTCTCTCGCACAAGCGCCCAGGGGGGAATGGATGCGCCAGATGTGGAGAAACTCTACAACCTGATACAGCTCCGCAGATGGATAGATTTAATTAGTCCCTATCACTCTAGAGGTGGCATCAGTCGACTACTCTGGTGATCTATTGACAGACTTATGGCTCCCTCCTACATCATGTAGCCTCGCGCGTAACAAAGACGTCCTGTTCTCTGGTGTTTTATGTACTGCTCGTCTCCTGCTTCCCTCACGTTCCCCCTCTCTTTCCCCTCTACTACCTTCTTCTGTGCTGCCTGTGGTCGTGGGCGGTGGGGTGGTGGATCACCCAGATATATGGAATAAATTGGCCCACATACCCTTATCACAACTGTTCCCGAACGGAAGGATTCTAACAGAGACAGAAGTCAGGATGCTTTTCCCAGATACCAGTTTGACTTTTCTGCACATAGCTCACTTTCAGAAATGCAGTAGACTCTTTATAGAGGGCTCTCTACCCCTCAGGGAACTTACAGACTTTGAGTCAGATGTAGCCTCCCTTGACGTGAAACATAGGAAACTCTCGGCCTTACGCACACTATATGATGCCTGCTCCCCGTTCCGTCCCCCAGGTTTTCTGCTGTCTTGGGAGAGAGAGAGTTAGACATATCTTTTACGAGAGAAGAGCAGAAGTTCATACTGACTCCCAGTAGGGGATTCTCGAGATGTGTCCGACTTCAGGAATCACAATACAGACTAACCTCGAGATGGTACAGGACGCCTGATTTCACAAGTTAACAGACTCCGCTCTCTGCTGGAGATGTAAGCTTCACACCGGTACCCATTTCCACATCTGGTGGACGTGTCCGCTTATTGCCCCACATTGGAGGGAGGTGGAGGACACATGCTCCAAAATCATTGGCAAGAAAATCTCACTATCGCCGGCGTCTGCGCTTTTGGGATGCCCAACCGTTACGTATTCCCCAGACAAGTCCTCATTGATCACACATTTGATCATGGCAGCCAAACAACTGATTCCCCTTACATGGCTGCAGTCCTTCCCCCCTTCAATTGCGGAGTGGCTGACGAAAGTCCAACAGATCCATGTATTTGAAGAGATGTCCAGTAGAGCTATTAGAACGTTAGATGCACACCGCATTGTCTGGGGACCATGGCGAGCATACTCACTAAACTGATGGATGGAGGAGAACTACAAAGAAGTTTTCCTCTACCCTTTTTTTGTATGATTTCAATGCAAGGGAAATGTATTATACGTTACGTGGTCTTACAGCATTATGACTGTCACTCCCTGTCACATGCCTCCCCCCCACCCCTACCCACACCTTCTCCCCTCACCCCCCCCCCCCCCCACCCTACTCCACACCTCCCTATCCCCACTCCCTCCTCCTTATGTTACAACTCAGATGTTAATAAGTGCAGGTCAATGTTTTGATGCCAGATCTGTACTGTTATCTATACTATGATGGAGAAGGCGCTGCTGCGACAGCGACCCCCTCGCCTACCTTTGTTCCTTATCTCTTTGTATTGTGCGTTAATGACTTTAAAATAAAATAAAAACTTGTTTGGAAAAAAAAAGTCTGATGTGTAAGTGAAAAAAAAATGTTTACACTAAAATGCTGTTTTCCCCCCAAATTTTACATTTTTACAAGGGGTAATAGGAGAAAATGACCCCCAAAATTTGTAACCCCCTTTCTTCTGAGTGTGGAAATACCCCATGTGTGGATGTCAAGTGCTCTGCTGGTGAACTACAATGCTCAGAAGAGAAGGAGCGCCATTGAGCTTTTGGAGAGATAATTTGTTTGGAGTGGTAGTCAGGGGCCATGTGCATTTACAAAGCCCCCGTGGTGCCAGAACAATGGACCCCACACATGTGACCCCATTTTGGAAACTACATCCCTCACAGAATTTTATAAGGAGTGCAGTGAGTATTTACACCCCACTGATGTTTGACAGGTCTTTGGAACAGTGGGCTGTGCAAATTAAAAATTACATTTTTCATTTTCACGGACCACTGTTCCAAAAATCTGTCAGACACATGTGGGGTGTAAATGCTCACTGTACCCCTTATTACATTATGTGAGGGGTGTAGTTTCCCAAATGGGGTCACATGTGTGGGGCGGGGTCCATTGTTCTGGCACTATGGGGGCTTTGTAAACACACGTAGCCTTCAATTCCGGACAAAATTTACCTTCAAAAGCCCAATGGTGCTCCTCTCTTCTGAGCATTGTAGTTCGCCCGCAGAGCACTTTCCATCCACATATGGGGTATGTTCTTACTCAAAAGAAATGGGGTTACAAATTTTGGGGGGCTTTTTTCCTATTTTCTGTTTTTTTATTTTCCTATCCAACTTTAATGAAAAATTCTTCAAACACCTGTGGGGTGTTAAGGCTCACTATACCACTTGTTACATTCCTTGAGGAGTGTAGATTCCAAAATGGGGTCATATGTGGGTATTTCTTTTTTGGCGTTTATGTCAGAACCGCTGTAAGATCAGCCACCCTTGTGCAAATCACCAATTTAGACCTTAAATGTACATAGTGCACTCTCCCTCCTGAGCGTTGTGGTGCGTCCGCAGAGCATTTTACGCCCACCTATGGGGTATTTCCGTGCTCAGGAGAAATTGCGTTACAAATTTTAGGGGTATTTTTTCCCTTTTACTGCTTGTGAAAATAAAAAGTATGGGGCAACACCAGCATGTTAGTGTAAACATTTTTATTTTTTTACACAGGCTGGTGTAGCCCCATACTTTTCCTTTCATAAGGGATAAAAGGAGAAAAAGCCCCCCAAAATATGTAGTACAATTTCCCCCAATTATGGAAATACCCCATGTGTGGCCCTAAACTGTTTCCTTGAAATATGACAGGACTCTGAAGTGAGAGAGCGCCATGCGCATTTGAGGACTAAATTAGGGATTGCATAGGGGTGGACATAGGGGTATTCTATCCCAGTGATTCCCAAACAGGGTGCCTCCAGCTGTTGCTAAACACCCAGCATGCCTGGACAGTCAGTGGCTCTCTGGAAATGCTGGGAGTTGTTGTTTTGCAACAGCTGGAGGCTCCATTTTGGAAACACTGCCGTACGATACGTTTTTCATTTTTATTGGGGGGGAACAGTGTAAGGGGGTGTATATATAGTGTTTTACCCTTTATTATGTGTTAGTGTAGTATTTTTAGTGGACATTCGCATTGGCGGATTACAGCGAGTTTCCCGCTAGGAGTTTGCGCTGTGGCGAAAAATTTGCCGCAGCTCAAACTTGAAACATAAACCCCACTGTAAACTCGCCCGTGTGAATTTTCCCTGTATGTTCACATGGGAGGGCAAACCTCCAGCTGTTTCATAACTACAACTCCCAGCATGTACTAAGGGACCGTGCATGCTGGGAGTTGTACTTTTGCAATAGCTGGAGGCACACTGGTTGGAAAACCTTCAGTTAAGTTCTGTTACCTAACTCAGCACTTTCTAACCAGTGTGCCTCCAGCTGTTGCAAAACTACAATTCCCAGCATGTACTGATCGCCGAAGGTCATGCTGGGAAATGTAGTTATGCAACAGCTGGAGGTACGCAACTACAACTCCCAGCATGCCAAGACAGCTGTTTGCTATTTGGGCATTCTGGGATTTGTAGTTTTGCAAAAGCTGGAGGGTCACAGGTTGGAGATCACTGTGCATTGATCTCCAAACTGTGGGCCTCCAGATGTTGCAAAACTACAAATCCCAGCATGCCCAGACTGCAAACTGCTTTGTGGGCATTCTAGGAGTTGTAGTTTTGCAACATCTGGAGGGCTACAGTTTAGAGACCACTGTATATTGGTCTCAGACTGTAGACCTCCAGATGTTGCTAGGCAACTCACCGGCTTTCGTAGGATCCAGGGAGCCGCATCGCCGTCCTCCTCTTCTGCCGCCGATCACCCCTGCCGATCGCCGCCTGCTGCCGCCGCCGGTTAGTGATTGGGCTTCGATGCCGGATCCTGTCGGTTTCCCCGTTCTGCCCAGCCTACTGTGGGTGGGTAGAAAGGGGAAACTGAAAGTTAACCCCCCTGCCCCCGATCTGCAATTGGTTGTCGCTTCTTGATGACCATTAGCAGGGATAGGAGGGGTGGCACCCCTGCCACCTCACTCCAATCCCTTCAGAGGGATCGTGGGTTTCTTTGACAACCGCGATCCCCTTTATATACTGGTCACCATAGACCCGTATGACCCGGAATCGGCGCAAATCGCCGGTGTAAATACACCGGCGATTTGCAGCGATCGCTGACATGTTGCATGGGATGCCTGCTGACTGATTTCAGCTGGGATCCCGGTCCCCGCCCGGCGTGTGGTGGGGACCGGAATTCACAGGGGCGTATGGATACGCCCTGAGTCCTTAACGATCAAAAACCCAGGGCGTATCCATATGCCCTGGGTCCTTAAGGGGTTAATAATAGTAATAGTAATAATAATAATTATACTGTTTCTACCATATCCACTTATCCAGAGATATTATGCTAGAGATATATTGTCATCCTTCATTCCTGGGAATCCAACTCTCCCCTTCTACAGATCTCTGATTCCTTAATCATCCAATAGGGGGGCTTGTTTCCCACTTATGTTTCTAGGTGGACAATATCTTCTGTCTCCATTACAAGCTGTATGTCCAATATGGGAAATGTGCCTTGAATTATGCAGCTCCTCGCTCACTTGTTAATGTATCAAGTGACCCAGAGCCCACCACGTGGAGGTGGCTGCATTTCGGGCTCCTCCCCACCCCCACCCCCAACCATATGCAGACCTTGTGTGACCCAATCAGCATCTTGTTAAATTGGTTCACATTGATCGTCAATGGCCTTTGCTGTAATACTTCTTAGCTTTGTATGTAGGAAGTAAAATGGCATCTTGAATGTGGTCATCATGCCGGTTACTGTCCATTTGGCCATGGCCCATGCTCCAACCCACACATTGGATACATAATTGGACCACTTCAGTTTGCTTTTAGCATATTGCCAAGTCCGCTGCAGCCAAGACACTTTGGGCTCCGAGGCATCTTCAGAGGTTGTTGGTAAATCCATCTGGTTATCCGCCATGGTGACTGTCACATGATCGCTGTGCCTTGATTCATGTGGGTCTGAATTGTCACCTAAAGCCATGTCAATAGCCACATCTGCTCGCTGACCACGGTGCTTAATCTTCTTCCCAGGTATTTTATGGATCTCATAATATGGTGGAGTGACCTTATAATGATATAGGTTAGTATACCGCCAAAGGAAACTCGTCACGTAATGTATGAGACACACGACAGGCACCGAGAGAACTGGGATATCTGCAAAATAGCGACAGGATACAATATATTAGACCTATATTCATTCATTTATTTATGTATATATATATATATATATATGTAAATACATATGTTCATATATATGTATATATATATATATATATATATATATATATATATATACTTTTTTTGTTAAAACTGTAATTTATACAGCAAACTATAAATATTTTATAGGCTATATGCTAGAAGATTAGATGTCATGGATCACTGTATGAAGCTTTTTTTAAACTTATGTGTGACTAAAACATTGTTATTATAATTATATTACTACTATTATTATATTATTTCACTAATATCAGAGTAGCTTCCCATGTTTTCTTTTAGAAGGCAAAATACTTAAAGCATTGATTCACAAACTGAAATCATTTATCTCACAGGAATAAACATTTGCTCAATTGCTGTAAGAGACTTAAAGGAGTACTCTGCCTCTAGACATCTTATCCCCTACCCAAAGGATAGGGGATAAGATGTCTGATTGCAGGGGTCCCGCAGCTGGTACCCCAGCGATCTCTGTGCAGCACCCAGCGTTCGTTCAGCATTCGACAGGGTCGCAACTTCACGGCCACGCCCCTCGTGAGGTCACACCACAACCTACCCATAGACTTACATTGAGGGGGTGTGGCCCTAATGTCACAACCCCCGCCGCCCGCTCCAAGCGTTTGGAACAAAATGTGCCGAACGCTGGGGAAGCCCCCCTTTAAAGCCACCCAGGATAGACTGTACAAGAGAACATCAGTAACTTTACTGCACTCTACTATATTAACTTTACACTAATACATTCATGTTAAATCCATTTATAAACTGAAATTTTGGAAGTTTTCATTATTCCTACCTCTTAGCTTCATGGTCGCCGTCCTTACAGGATCCTTTTGCCTAAATAGACAAAATTCTCTTCAATTTGCAAAATAAGCGCAGGTCTAGTAGGAGAACGTGTTCACCCGCCGAACCGAGGAAATAAGTGTTAGGGATTGGATTCTACCCTGGAGAAAGTCTCTTTGATGTGTGATGTCACAGCAGATGACATCACGTGTATGTGTATCCATTGTAATGGCTGTACTGTACTTTACTTACACTATGTACAGTTATACTGGGGGTTTACAAAGGATTTGAAGATTACAGTTTTAACCCCTTCAGGGTCACAGCCCTTTTTGGTCTTGAGGACAAAGGACATTTTCATTTTTACATTTTCATTTTTTCCTCCTCCCCTTCTAAGAGCCATAAATCTTTTAATTTTCCACCCAAAGACCAATATGAGTTGTTGTTTATTTTGCGACCAACTGTACTTTGTAATGTACGGTAACATAAAATGTACGGTACTATAAAAAAATATATATATATTATTTACGGCTGGAAATTGAAAAGAAAACCACAATTTGGCAACTTTTGAGGGTTTTCGTTTTTATTCACTGACATGTTCTTTTTATACTGCGGGTCAATGCTTGGGTAAACGCTTTACTCTTTTTGTACTGCTTCAAAAAAATCTAACTTTTTGAACAATATAAGTATGTTTTAAACTGTATGAGGGCTAATTGTTTGCTGTATACGGAAAAATAAAAAAAAAGTTATAGAGGTCAGAAGAGGACAATTTTAAACGTACTAATTTTGGTGTAAAAGTAATAATTTTTTTTAACAGAAGTAAAACAAAATCAAACCTTAATAAGCTGTGTATCAATTTAATCGTATGGATCTACAGAATAAATATAAGGTGTCATTTTTACCGAAAAGTGCACTGTGTAGAATCTGAAGCCCCGAAAAAAAAAAATCAGAATGGAGTTTTTTTTTTCCCCCTAGTTTTGCCGTAGATTTTGTGGTGAAATGATTGTTGTCATTACAAAGTACAATAGGTTGCACAAAAAAACAGCCCTTATAGGACTGTGTATGTAGAAAATTGAAAGTGTTATGATTTTAAGAAGGTGAGGAGGAAAAAACTAAGTGCAAAAATGAAAAACCTGTCCTGAAGGGGTTAAAAATATATAAATACCGTATATCCCGGCGTATAAGACGACTTTTTAACCCCAAATTTTCTTCTGAAAAGCCGGGGGTCGTCTTATACGCCGGGTATTTAGGTCCGGGATAGGAAAACTTCTGATTATCTGCCCGGGCCGGCTGCTGTGTGTAGCTGCAGGCGGGGGCCGGCCAGAGCAAGTAAAAACTAATACTGTATACTAAAAACCAGGGTGCCTCCAGCTGTTGTGAAACTACAACTCCCAGCACGGCAAAGTTGGGGGTCGTCTTATACGCCAAGTCATCTTATACGCCGGCATGGTCACTGCACCTGCGCTCACATTTAAAGAAGATCTGTAGTGCTTATAACTTATCCCCCATCCTAAGGATAGGGTATAAGTTATAGATCACGGGGGGGGGGTACGAGCGATCGGGCCCCCCGCCATCTTCTGTACGGGGCCACAGTTATGTACAGGAAAGGGGGCATTCCGTCCCCGCTTGACGCGGCAGAGGGCACGCCCCTCCATGTATTTCTATGGAAGTCATGGAAGGGCGTGCCGGCTGCCGCGTCATGCGGGAACAGAATGCCCCCTTTCCTGTTCATTGCCACGGCCCCATACAGGAGATCGTGGGGGGCCCCAGTGCTCGGACCCCCCCGCGATCTATAACTCATCCCCTATCCTTAGGTTGGGGTATAAGTTATAAGCACTAAAGATCTCCTTTAACCTGTTGGGGACGGAGGGCATACCTATACGCCCTCCGCCCACCACCTTTCTATAATGCGGGGCCACGCCGTGGCCCAGCGTCATAGCGGGTCGGGCCAGGCCCCTAACAACAGCCGGGAGCCGAGGCTAATAGCGAGCAGCACTGATCGTGGTTTCGCGCGCTATTAACCCTTTAGATGCAGCGTTCAACTTGATCACTGTCCGAACGCCGAATGACTGCTCAGTGCCTGAGATCCAGGTATGAGCAGTCAAGCGGCAGAATCATTGATCAATGGTTTCCTATGAGAAACCATTGATCAATGTAAAAGATCAGTGTGTGCAGTGTTATAGGTCCCTATGGGAGCTATAACATTGAAAAAAAAAAGTGAAAAAAGCTTGAATCACCCCCCTTTTCCCGTAAAAAAAAAATCCAAAAACTGTGTAAATAAACATATATGGTATAGCCGCATGCAGAAATGTCGGAATTATAAAAATATATAGTAAATTAAACCGCACAGTCAATGGTATACGTGCAAAAAATAAGCCATCATATGGAGCCATCATATGGAGGAAAAAACTAAAGTGCAAGAACGGGAAAACCCTCCGTACCCAAGGGGTTAATCCCTGGACATGTTTTATTCATATGGTTATGCTTGTATGGGCACTTAATCTGTGATTTGTTGTTTTCATCGGTACCACATTTGTGTATATGTGATTTTTGATGACTTTTTATTCCTTTTCTTTTTTTCCCCGGGATGTGATCACAATTCAGCATTGGACTTTGTTATTTTTATGTTTTATGTCGTTCACCGTATGGAGTCATTAACGTTATATTTTAGTCATTCAGACTATTCTACCAAATATGTTGATTTATTTTATTTAAATAAAAAAAAAATTTTTATAAAATGGGAAAAGAGGGGGAATTCATTTTTTATTGGAGGAGGCACTTATTCCCTTTATTAAACTGTAACAGTTAATAGCTATATTTAGATTTTTAACCCCTTAAGGATGCAGCTCATTTTCACCTTAACAACACGGCCCTTTTTTGCAAATCTGACCACTGTCACTTTATATATGAATAACTCTGGAATGATTTTACTTTTCATTCTGATTCTGAGATTGTTTTTTCGTGACATATTCTACTTTAACATAGTGGTAATTTTTGTCGTTACTTGCATCTTTTCTTGGTCAAAAATCCCAAAATTTTGAAAATTTAGCATTTTTCTGCCTGTAAGAAAAATGGACATTCCAAATTATATATTGATTCACAAATACAATGGGGGACATTTATCAAGGGATTTAGAGCTCTTTTTTTGCTTACAAAAGTCGCAGAAAAAGTCGCATTAGCACTTAAGCAATTTTTTGTGCGACTTTTGGCTGTAAGCAAAAAGCTACAAAAGAGCGTACGAAAGTAAATTTTATTTTTTACTTTGCAATGGTCAGGGATTTATCAAGTGCGAAAGTCGCATAAAAAGTCGCAAGCCCTCAAAAACTGCATAAATATAAGCCAGCTCGGAGCTGGCACACAAAACGGCTTTTGAGAGCAAATTTTATATTTCCCGCTGGCAGCCGTGATCACAGCTCCAGCGGGAAATATATTGCAAATGTACAAAGGAGCCCGGGCTGGCATCACTCTGCAGCCGCCCAGCTCTGTCTGATTCTAACCCCGCTACCCTAACATAATGACATCCCCCCCTTGTTTCCCACCCGCCTGCGCTGCACATCTCCCATCTGTCTGCTACCTGTTGCAAGACTACAACTCCCAGCATGTCCATACAGTGAGGGCATGCTGGGAGTTGTAGTATTGTAGCGGGTGGACAATGTGCGGCGCGGGCGGGTGGAAGACAAGGGGGGTGGGGGTTATATAAAGCAGTGTCCCCATCCCCATCATTGTATTAGGGTAGCGGGGATAGAATCGGAGGAACCCGGGCGGCTGAAGACTGATTCCAGCCTGGGCTCCTTTTAACAAACCTCGGCGCAGCAGAGTTTCTATTTCCCTTAATGTAATTTCATATTTCCCACTGGGTCCCGTAATTGGCCAGGACCGAGCAGCCAATCACGGGAAATTTGATATTACATTAAGGACTAAAAGCTCCGCGGTTCCGCTAGATGTTAAAAGGAGCCCGGGCTGGCATCAGTCTGCACCCTCCCGGGCTCCTCAGATATCCTGCGGCGCCGTGATAAGGTGCCCGGGCTAACCTCACTCAGCAGCCCCCCACGGGACTCCCACAGCCGTCAGGGAGATGTGTAGGTGTACTTACTGTAAGGACATGCTGGGAGTTGTAGTTGTGTGGCAGGTGACAGGCTTTTCACCTGCCCCCCTACAACTCCCAGCATGCCCTTACAGTAAATATATGCTGGGAGTTGTAGTCATGTGGTGCGGGAGATTGTTACCCCCCCCCCCCCCCCCCACACACACACACACTACAACTCCCAGCATATCCTTACTGTAAGGGCATGCTGTGAGTTGTAGTCATGTGGTGCGGGAGATTGTCACCCCCCCCCCTACAACTCCCAGCATGCTCTTACTGTAAGGGCATGCTGGGAGTTGTAGTCAGGCGCGGACGGGTGACAATAAATGTATTAACCTATTTTTCTTTTTTTCTCCTCATTTCAGATCCATGTATCCTGTGGACTATTGCGGATTTGGTGGACTGCTTCAATGACCAGCGTCTTTTTTAAACCTGTTTAATGTTAATGAGAGTGTTTTTTGGAATAAAAATTTTTGAAACGTGTTGTGTTTTTATTTTTTTTATTACTTGAAAGGCTTAGTCTAATAGACGGAATCCATTACTAAGCCTATGCTTAGTGTTAGCCCCCAACACAGCTAGCGCTAACCTTCAATTATTACCCCGGTACCCACCGCCACAGGGGTGCCGGGAAGAGCCGGTTCCAATAGGCCCGGAGCATCAAATATGGCGCTCCTGGGCCTAGGCGGTAATGGGCTGGCATTAATTAGGCTGGGGAGGGCCAGTAACAATGGTCCTCGCCCACCCTGGTAACATCAGGCTGTTGGTGCTTGGTTGGTATTTGGCTGAAAATAAAAATAGGGGGAACCCTATGCGTTTTTTTTTTTTTTATAATTATTCATGCAAAACAAAGATAAGGTTCCCCCCATTTTTATCCAAATACCAACCAAGCAGCAACAGCCTGATGTTACCAGGATGGGCAAGGACCATTGTTACTGGCCCTCCCAAGCCTAAATAACACCAGCCTGTTACCGCCTAGGCCCAGGAGCGCCATATTTGAGCCTCTGGGCCTGGTGGTACCGGCTCCTCCCAGCACCCCTGTGGTGGTGGGTAACGGGGAAATAATTGGGGGTTAGCGCTAGCTGTTTTGGGGGCTAATGCTAAGCTTCAGCTTAATAATGGACTCTGTCTATAATACTGCTTCCACTACTAAGCCTGCCAAGTAAATAAAAAAAAACAACACATTTAAAAAAAAATGTATTCCAAAAAAACACTCCCCCAAAAGTCCTCATTCACCATTTTATTAACATTAAACCAAAAAAATGCTAATCACTGCACTCCCCTGAATCTAAAGTAATCCACAAGATACACGTATCTGAAATGAGAAGAAAAAAAATTAGTTAGTACATTTAGGGTAAAAAAAAAGTGGTAAAAAGGGTAAAAAAAAAAAAAACATACATACCGTATATACTCGAGTATAAGCCGAGTTTTTCAGCACGATTTTTCGTGCTGAAAACACCCCCCTCGGCTTATACTCGAGTGACCTCTCCGCCCTCAGTGGTCTTCAACCTGCGGACCTCCAGATGTTTCAAAACTACAACTCCCAGCAAGCCCGGGCAGCCATCGGCTGTCCGGGCTTGATGGGAGTTGTAGCTTTGAAACCTCTGGAGGTCCGCAGGTTGAAGACCACTGCGGCCTTCGACATCATCCAGCCCCCCTCTCACCCCCTTTAGTTCTGTACTCACCTCCGCTCGGCGGGACGGTGCTCCGCTGGTCCAGTGCTGCAGGACTGTCCGGTGGGAGGTCGTCTGGTGGGATAGTGGTTCCGAGCTGCCATCTTCACCGGGGGGGGGCCTCTTCTCCGCGCTTCGGGCCCGGAATAGTCACATTGCCTTGACGACAATGCAGGGGGACGTTCATTACCAACGTCCGTCTGCGTCGTCATCAAGGCAACGCCTCTATTTCGGGCCCGAAGCGCGGAGAAGAGGCCCCCCCGGTGAAGATGGCAGCCCGGAGTACAGAACTAAAGGGGGTGAGAGGGGGGGCTAGATGATATTGAAGGCCACAGTGGTCTTCAACCTGCGGACCTCCAGAGGTTTCAAAACTACAACTCCCAGCAAGCCCGGACAGCCGATGGCTGCCCGGGCTTGCTGGGAGTTGTAGTTTTGAAACCTCTGGAGGTCCGCAGAAGACCACTGTATCAGACATTGACAAGCGGTGATGGTGAAGGTGGGGCTGATGACAAGGGGATGATGACAAGGGGATGATGAAGGGGGTGGGGATGATGACAAGGGGATGATGACAAGGGGATGATGAAGGGGGGGTGTGTGGGATGATGACAAGGGGATGATGAAGGGGGGGTGTGGGATGATGACAAGGGGATGATGAAGGGGGGGTGATGACAGGCGGTGATGATGAAGGAGGGGATGATGACAGGCGGTGATGATGAAGGGGGAATGATGACAGGCGGTGATGATGAAGGGGGGATGATGACAGGCGGTGATGATGAAGGGGGGATGATGACAGGCGGTGATGATGAAGGGGGGATGATGACAGGGTGATGATGAAGGGGGGATGATGACAGGCGGTGATGATGAAGGGGGGTGATGACAGGGTGATGATGAAGGGGGCGTTAATGACGGGGGTCTGGATGATGACAGGGGGGATGATGTATTTCCCACCCTAGGTTTATACTTGAGTCAATAACTTTTCCTGGGATTTTGGGGTTAAATTAGGGGCCTCGGCTTATATTCGGGTCGGCTTATACTCGAGTATATACGGGGTGTGTGTGTGTGTGTGTGTGTGTGTGTGTGTGTGTGTGTGTGTGTATATATATATATATATATATATAAAAATTCAAAGCTGCAAATTGTGTTCTGTAGTCATTTATCGGTTTTTGCTTATGTGTGCAAAAAAAAAAATGGTATTCAAAAGTGATTTATTGGTTTTTGCTTATGTAAGCCAAATTTATCAACCCCCTGTGGTAGTTTAATAATGTGTCACACAAAAGCAAAACCAAAAGCAAGAAAAAAATGCCAACAGAACTCGATTACCAAAGCAACAATGATAAATGTCCCCGAATATGTCTACTTTATGTTTGCATCGTAAAGTTTTCATGTTTTTACTTTTTTAAGACATTAGAGGGCTTCAAAGTATAGCAGCATTTTTACAAAATTTTCACGAAAAATTAAAAATCAGAATTTTTCAGGGACCAGTCAAGTCTGAAGTGGATTTTGAGGGGCCTTTCTGTGAGAAATATACCACAAATGACCCCATTATAGAAACTGCACCCCTCAAAGTATTCAAATGCCATTAACAAAGTTTGTTAACCCTTTAGGTGTTTCACAGGAACAGCAGCAAAGTGGAGGAGAAAAATTAAGATTTCCATTTTTTATACTAACATGTTCATGTGGCCCAAATTTTTTTTCCATTTTTGCAAGGGTTCTTAGGCGAAAAAGTCCCACAAAATTTGTAGCCCAACTTCTCTTGAGTATGGAAATACCTCATATATTGAAGCAAAGTGCTCTGTGGGCCCACAACATGGCTCAAAAGGAAAAGAGCAACTGTGGGATTTTAGAGGGTGAATATTGCTGAAATGGTTTTTGGGGGGCATGTTGCATTTAGCAAGCCCCCATGGTGTCAGAAAAGCAAAAAAAAAAAAAAAAAACATGGCACACTATTTGGGAAACGACACCCCTCCAGGAACGTAACAAGGGGTACAGCGAACCTTAACACCTCACAGGTGTTTAACAGGTTTGCATTTAAGTTGGACTTGAAAGTGAAAAATTAGATTGTTATACCCCTTGTTATGTTCCATGAGGGATGCAGTTTCCAAAATGGGGTCACATGTGGGTGTTTTTTTTTTTGTGTTTATGTCAGAACCGTTGCAACTATCAGCCACCTGTGCAAATCACCAATTTAGGCCTTAAATGTACATATTGCGCTCTCACTACTGAGCCTTTTCGTGCCTCTGCAGAGCATTGTACGCCCACATATGGGGTATTTCCGTACAAATTTTGGGGGTCTTGTTTGAAAATAAAAAGTATGGGACGACACCAGCATGTTAGTGTAAAAAAACATACTGGTGTAGACCCCAACTTTTCCATTTTATAAGTGGTAAAATTAGAAAAAGCCCCCAAAATTTGTAACGCAATTTCTCCTGAGTACGGAAATACCCCATATGTGTCCCTAAACCGTTTCCTTGAAATATGACAGGGCTCCAAACTGAGAGAGCGCCATGCGCATTTGAGGACTAAATTAGGGATTTGCATAGGGGAGGACCCGGATGCAAGCATTACAATTGACTCTGCTACCATAAATACCCTACAGCAGTGTTTCCCAAACAGGGTGCCTCCAGCTGTGGCAAAACTCCCAGCATGCCTGGTCAGTCAATGGCTGTCCGGCAATGCTGGAAGTTGTTGTTTTGCAACAGCCGGAGGCTACTTTTTGCAAACAGTGCCGTACCAGACGTTTTGAATTTTTATAGGGGGGGGGGGGGGTTTACACTGTGTAAGGGTATATGTAGTGTATTACTCTTTATTTTGTGGTAGCGTAGTGTAGGGTTTTTAGGGTATATTCACACGGGCAGGGGTTCATAGTGAGTTTTCCGCTGGGAGTTTGAGCTGCGGTGGAAAATTTTATGCAGCTCAAATTTGTAGCGGGAAACTTACTGTAAACCCCAGCTCGTGTGAATGTACCCTGTACGTTCACATTAGGGGGGGGGGTCAAACCTCCAGCTGTTGCAAAACTTCAACTCTCAGCATGGACTCACAGACCGTGCATGCTGGGAGTTGTAGTTTTGCCACAGCTGGAGGCCCACTGGTGAAGAAAACCGTGTTAGGGAACAGACAAACTCAGTGCTTCCCCACCAGGGTGCCTCCAGCTGTTACAAAACGAACACTCCCAGCATGCACGGTCTGTCAGTGCATGTGCTGGGAGTTGTAGTTTTGCAACAGCTGGTGGCACACTGGTGGGGAACCACTGAGTTAGGTTCTGTTACCTAACTGTGTTTCCTCACCAGGGTGCCTCCAGCTGTTACAAAACGAACACTCCCAGCATGCATGGTCTGTCAGTGCATGCTGGGAGTTGTAGTTTTGCAACAGCTGGAGGCACACTGGTGGGGAACCACTGAGTTAGGTTCTGTTACCTAACTGTGTTTCCTCACCAGTGTGCCTCCAGCTGTGGCAAAACTACAACTCCCAGCATGCACTGATGGCTAAAGCGCATGCTGGGAGTTCTAGTTATGCAACAGCTTGAGGCACGTGTTCAGTGGCGTCGCCAGGGGGGGGGGGGGGCAGAGGGGGCCACAGCCCCCCCCTACATCATGATTGGCCCCCCCTTGTGCCCCCCTAGCAGCAGTAGGTCACTAGCAGCTCTCATGGCCACAGGGGGGTACCGCTAGTTCACCAGTAAGGGGCATCCTTTTTTTAAATAAACCTTCAGCCTGCAGCCCTGTCACCACGCAGGGGCCGCGCTATGCAGACTGGGAAGAGCAGACAGGAAGCTCCTCCCCCTCTCTCACTCCCCTGTATACTGGACCTTGTGGAGCAGGCCCGCTGTGTGTATACAGGCCCGGACACCACCAGTATGGAAGACTTACCTGCCCAGTGCCCACTGCTCATGCTGCCCTTTTAAAGTAAGTAACTTGCTTGGGGGAGAGGGGGAAAGTTGTAGTTCGGGAGACAGTGGGAGGTAGTTCAGTGTTTCCCAACCAGGGGGCCTCCAGCTGTTGCAAAACTACAACTCCCAGCATTCCTTTGGCTTTATGAGCATACTGGGAGTTGTAGTTTTGCAACAGCTGGAGGCCCCCAGGTTTGGAAACACTGATCTATCTATCTATCATCTATCTATCTCATATCTATCCATCCATCCATGCATCTAACTTTCTATCTATCTGTCTATCTATCTATCTTTCTCATATCTATCTATCTATCTCATATCTATCTATCTAACTCAGATAGATGAGATAGATATGAGAGATAGATAGGTAGATAGATGATATATAGATAGATACATAAATATATATAGATAGATAGATAGATATGAGATAGATAGATAGATAGATAAATAGATGATATATAGATAGAGAGATGATATATAGAAAGATACATAAATAGATGGATAGATAGATGATAGATAGACAGATCGATAGATAGATGATAGATACATAGATATGATATAGATAGATAGATAGACAGATAGATAGATAGATAGATGATAGATACATAGATATGATATAGACAGATAGATAGATGATAGAAAGATTAGATAGATAGATAGATAGATAGATAGATAGGAGATAGATGGATATGATATAGATAGATGGATATGATATAGATAAATGTATATGATATAGATAGATAGGAGAAAGATAGATAGATAGATAGATCAGTTTCCCAACCAGGGGGCCTCCAGCTGTTGCAAAACTACAACTCCCAGCATTCCTCTGGCTTTATGAGCATACTCGGAGTTGTAGTTTTGCAACAGCTGGAGGCCCCCCGAGTTGGGAAACACTGATCTATCTATCAATCAATCATCTATTATCTATCTATCCATCTATCTATCTATCTCATGTCTATCTATCTATATAATATCTATCTATTTCATATCTATCTATCTATCCATCTATTTATGTATCTATCTTTCTATTTATCTATCTATCTATCTCATATCTATCTCAGATAGATGAGAGATAGATGAAAGATAGATAGATATGAGAGATAGATAGATGATATATAGATAGATAGATACATAAATAGATGGATATATAGATAGATATGAGATAGATAGAAAGATAGATAAATAGATGATAGATAGATATGATATAGATAGATAGGAGATAGATGGATATGATATAGATAGATGGGTATGATATAGATAGATAGGAGATAGATAGATAGATAGATAGATAGATAAAGAACAATATGATGCAGCACGCCACAGGTTTGCAGAAAATGGTGGTTTATTCCATCATGTGCATAGACTATGCTGCATCATATTGGGGGAGATTTATCAAAAGCTGTGCAAAGGAAAAGTTGCCCATAGCAACCAATCAGATCACTTCTTTCATTTTTCAGAGGCCTTTTCAAAAATGAAAGAAGTGAGCTGATTGGTTGCTATGGGCAACTAGGCAACTTTTCCTCTGGACAGGTTTTGATAAATCTCCCCCATTGTTCTTTGTCTGGATTGAAGAACCAGTGGACCCAGGTTCCAAGTATGCGGGCACCCCGACTTCTCTCTAATCTCTGGATTTTGTTTGTGCCGTTTTTATTTGTTTTAGATAGATAGATAGATAGATAGATAGATAGAAAGAGATAGTATCTATCTATCATCTATTTATGTATCTTTCTATCTATCTCATATCTATCTATATATCCATCTATTTATGTATCTATCTATCTATATTTCATCTATCTCTCATATCTATCTATCTTTCATCTATCTATCTATATCTCATCTATCTCTCATCTATATGAGATAGATATGAGAAAGATAGATAGAAAAATAGAAAGATAGATAGATAAATAGAAAGATAGATAGATAGATAAATAGAAAGATGGATATAGAGAGATGGAGGGATAGATAGATAGGAGATAGATGGATAGATAGATATACAGCAAAAGAAGAATGCAGCAGCACACTGCCAGCACAAGGATATAGGTGAAACATGAACATGCAGATAAAACATGGAGAGCTATACAGCTATGGTGTAATAGATGCAAATGTGAAACGATGAAATAGTGAGGCACTTAGCTCGCAAATTTGTCTCCGCCGGCGGTCAAATAGCTTGGACCGTCCCACCGCGATAAGGTGGCCTCCTTGGGACGGACCCTACACTGTGAATATGCCTCTGTGTGAACAGTTCAGTAAGCATGGCAGGGTCTGGAACATCCAAGACACCTTATATACACACCTGATAGAGGTGGGTGGGGTGCAAGGCCAACATGGAGGTAGCCACTCCCCCGTATGTGCAATACAGACAAAGAATAAGTCAGCCAGCACTTTAGTTGATACCAAACTATTATATGGACCTGGCCTACAGGTGCACGCTACTAGGCTAGATATACAGCAACAGAAGAATGCAGCAGCACACTGCCAGCACAAGGATATAGGTGAAACATGAACATGCAGTTAAAACATGGAGAGCTATACAGCTATTTGCGAGCTAAGTGCCTCACTATCTCATAGTTTCACATTTGCATCTATTACACCATAGCTGTATAGCTCTACAGGTTTTATCTGCATGTTCATGTTTCACCTATATCCTTGTGCTGGCAGTGTGCTGCTGCATTCTTCTGTTGCTGTATATCTAGCCTAGTAGCGTGCACCTGTAGGCCAGGTCCATATAATAGTTTGGTATCAACTAAAGTGCTGGCTGACTTATTCTTTGTCTGGATAGATAGATAGATAGATGATTGATAGATAGATAGATCAGTGTTTCCCAACCAGGGGGCCTCCAGCTGTTGCAAAACTACAACTCCCAGTATGCCCATACAGCCAAAGACATGCTGGGAGTTGTCGTTTTGGAATAGCTAGAGGCCCCCTGATTGGGATACACCTATCTATCTATCTCATATCTATCTATCTCAAATCTATCTATTAATCTACATTATCCAAGTGTTTTCTTCCCCCATGTATGTGTGACGTTTCAATAGCATCCAGCCATCTTTATCATACGTACATTCTTTAGTCTCTGTGACATCACCGTGCTTCATAATAAACTGTGACATCACTGTGCTTCATAATAAACTGTGACATCACTGTGCTTCATAATAATCTGTGACATCACCGTGCTTCATAATAAACTGTGACATCACCGTGCTTCATAATAAACTGTGACATCACCGTGCTTCATAATAAACTGTGACATCACCGTGCTTCATAATAAACTGTGACATCACCGTGCTTCATAATAAACTGTGACATCACCGTGCTTCATAATAAACTGTGACATCACCGTGCTTCATAATAAACTGTGACATCACCGTGCTTCATAATAAACTGTGACATCACTGTGCTTCATAATAAACTGTGACATCACCGTGCTTCATAATAAACTGTGACATCACTGTGCTTCATAATAAACTGTGACATCACCGTGCTTCATAATAAACTGTGACATCACTGTGCTTCATAATAAACTGTGACATCACCGTGCTTCATAATAAACTGTGACATCACCGTGCTTCATAATAAACTGTGACATCACCGTGCTTCATAATAAACTGTGACATCACCGTGCTTCATAATAAACTGTGACATCACCGTGCTTCATAATAAACTGTGACATCACCGTGCTTTATAATAAACTGTGACATCACCGTGCTTCATAATAAACTGTGACATCACCGTGCTTCATAATAAACTGTGACATCACCGTGCTTCATAATAATCTGTGACATCACCGTGCTTCATAATAAACTGTGACATCACCGTGCTTCATAATAAACTGTGACATCACTGCGCTTCATAATAAACTGTGGCATCACCGTGCTTCATAATAAACTGTGACATCACCGTGCTTCATAATAAACTGTGACATCACCGTGCTTCATAATAATCTGTGACATCACCGTGCTTCATAATAAACTGTGACATCACCGTGCTTCATAATAAACTGTGACATCACTGCGCTTCATAATAAACTGTGACATCACTGCGCTTCATAATAAACTGTGACATCACTGCGCTTCATAATAAACTGTGGCATCACCGTGCTTCATAATATAATTTGATGTCACTGTGTATAACAACCCTGTAGTGACATCACAGTTTATTATTCTTGAACGCTGACTTCACTGTGTATATTTTCCCGGTACAATGACATCACTGTATAGTTACCCTCTACTGTGACAACACTGCGTTTATTAACCCTGTAGTGGCAAAACTGTTTATTGTCCCTGTACAGAGACATTACTGTTTATATTAACTCTAAACTGTGATGTCACTGTATATATTAACTCTGAACTGTGATGTCACAGTGCAGTGTAAGTATCAACAGTGATGTTGCAGTATAGAGATAACACACAGTGATGTTATAGTTCAGAGATAATACACACAGTGATGTCACAGTACAGGGATAATACACACAGTGATGTCACAGTACAGGGATAATACACACAGTGATGTCACAGTACAGAGATAATATACACAGTGATGTCACAGTACAGGGATAATACACACAGTGATGTCACAGTACAGGGATAATACACACAGTGATGTCACAGTACAGGGATAATACACACAGTGATGTCACAGTACAGGGATAATACACACAGTGATGTCACAATACAGGGATAATACACACAGTGATGTCACAGTACAGGGATAATACACACAGTGATGTCACAGTACAGGGATAATACACAGTGATATCACAGTACAGGGATAATACACACATTGATGTCACAGCACAGGGATAATACACACAGTGATGTCACAGTACAGGGATAATACACAGTGATATCACAGTACAGGGATAATACACACAGTGATGTCACAGTACAGGGATAATACACACAGTGATGTCACAGTACAGGGATAATACACACAGTGATGTCACAGTACAGGGATAATACTAGGGATCGACCGATTATCGGTATGGCCGATATTATCGGCCGATAATCACGATTTTGGGCATTATCGGTATCGGCAATTAACTTGCCGATAAGCCGATAATTCCCCGCACCGCGACTGCCACCCCCTCGACCCGCCGCACCGCACCCCCGACCCACCGCGTCGCACCCCCCCACCGTGATGCTGGGCGGTATACCGGTATGGATTTTTGCCCATACCGCTATACCGGTCGGGCCCCTCCCCCACCCTCCGAGTCAATAAAAAAATTAAACTTACCCGTAATGGGGGTGGTCCGGGCCATCCATCCTTCCTTCCTGTAGTGTCCGGGGGCGTTCCGGGTGAAGAGTGAACCAGCCCGGGCTGTCCTTCTTCTCCGGCGGTCATCTTCTCCACTCCGGGCAGGCTCCGGCCTAGTACACTGCATAGACGCAGCTACGCCGTGACGTCAGGTTCGTCGCTGCACACGGGCGTCACTGCGCAGCGGCGTCTATGCAGCGTACTAGGCCGGAGCCTGCCCGGAGTGGAGAAGATGACCGCCGGAGAAGAAGGACAGCCCAGACCGGTTCACTCTTCACCCGGAACGCCCCCGGACACTACAGGAAGGAAGGATGGATGGCCCGGACCACCCTGACAGGTAGGGGGAGAGAAGCGGGTTGTGGTGGCGGCCTATGGCAGCGGCCCCGCAAAAGCCACGGCAGATCATTGATTTAAAGCGCCCGCTTTAAATCAATGATCTGCAGCGGTGTCGCAGGGGGTTAAATAGCCGATAACTTATACCAGAATATCGGTATAAGTTATCGGCTATCGGCCCTAACCTGCACCGATTATCGGTATCGGCCCTTAAAAAACGATATCGGTCGATCCCTAGATAATACACACAGTGATGTCACAGTACAGGGATAATACATACAGTGATGTCACAGTACAGGGATAATATACACAGTGATGTCACAGTACAGGGATAATACACAGTGATGTCACAGTACAGGGATAATACATACAGTGATGTCACAGTACAGGGATAATACACAGTGATGTCACAGTACAGGGATAATACACAGTGATGTCACAGTACAGGGATAATACATGCAGTGATGTCACAGTACAGGGATAATACACAGTGATGTCACAGTACAGGGATAATACATACAGTGATGTCACAGGACCGGGGATAATATACACAGTGATGTCACAGTACAGGGAAAATATACACAGTGATGTCACAGTACAGGGATAATACACAGTGATATCACAGTACAGGGATAATACATACAGTGATGTCACAGTACAGGGATAATACACACAGTGATGTCACAGTACAGGGATAATACACAGTGATGTCACAGTACAGGGATAATATACACAGTGATGTCACAGCACATGGATAATACACAGTGATGTCACAGTACAGGGATAATACACACTGTGATGTCACAGTACAGGGATAATACACACAGTGATGTCACAGTACAGGGATAATACACAGTGATGTCACAGTACAGGGATAATACACAGTGATGTCACAGTACAGGGATAATACACACAGTGATGTCACAGCACATGGATAATACACAGTGATGTCACAGTACAGGGATAATACACAGTGATGTCACAGTACAGGGATAATACACACTGTGATGTCACAGTACAGGGATAATACACACAGTGATGTCACAGTACAGGGATGATATACACAGTGATGTCACAGTACAGGGATAATACACACTGTGATGTGTACAGCTGGTATCTACCACTATAAGGCCAGTGTATGTGGGAGTATTGGTATTTGTAAAATGAATTTTATACAGTGTCAATTGGTGTTAGTCGGTCATTAGTCAGTCACAATGGTAGTCGTGGTCATGGTGTGGCAGTATCATTTGTTTCTTGCTAGTAACGCTCACAACTAACAGTAAGCACCTTTTGTCTGGAGATGCTGACTATTTTTATTTTTTTGTACTGGTATTATCAGTAATATTGGTGTCAGTAACAGTATGACCATAATATGTATGATGACAATATTTCCTCCCTGTATGCTGGTATTATTGGTAATATTGGTCTCAGTATACAGGATTTGGTCAGTTACAGCATGATGGTAATATGTATGGTGATAATATTCCTCCTTGTATACTGATATTATTTGTAATATTAGTCTCAGTATACAGGTCATTGTTCGCACTAGCGTCTAGCTCACCGGTGCGTCATGGAGCCGCTTTGCCTGCACACCCTGGAATTAAGGGTACGTTCCCACACGGCGTATTTGCTGCTGCGTATTTTATTTTCCCTGTTGAAGTCAATGGGTAGGAAAATACGCAGCACCAAATACGCAGCAAATACGCAGCAAAATATGCCGTGTGGGAATGCACCCTTAAGCATGAAGTCTTGCAAAAGATTGGTGAGCTGCCTGTAATTTTTCTACATCATTGTGATTGGATGAACTGTCTTTACCTATATTACGTGAGCACCACCATATTACAAGCCTGTGCTGTCTGATACTTTAGAGTCCGGATTATAGGACCAACGTATTTTTTGTGAACCACACAATACAGGTAGTGCCAGCACGCTTCTATCTACACATATATTACTTATGTTAATGTTTGACAGGGAACTGGCCAAAAAATAAGTGACATGTCACTTCTTCTCCACGTAGACACCTGCTGAAGCTGCCTTTAAAGTCAATGAGATCTTCATGGTCCCCCGATGCTGCCCTTGGCTTGGATATAATTTGCACGTGCAATGTATAAATGTGGTGTTGTTATAATTGCCCCCCCTACTTTTGTCCTGGCCCCCAGTGTGCCCCCCCAAAATTTGAAAGCTGGAGACGCCACTGCGTGTGGTGTCCCGGTACCGCATCCTATACGGTACCTGTTTTTAGGTCCCCATAGCCAGAGTCCCTAGGACTCTGTGGACCTTCAGTCTTTATTCTTATGCACCTATCGTTACTGGGAAGGGCGGCGATAGGCCGGAGAGTCATCTCAACATACAAGCCCTCAGCCTGGCGTCACCAACTATAGGGTTAACATTAACCCCTGATATACCAAAGCAAATCTCTGACTGTACTACCCCTACCCCTGAGACTTACCACACACGCAACTATAACTTCCAGCATGACAAGTCAGCAGTTTGCTGTTCGTGCATGCTGGGAGTTGTAGTTTTGCAACATCTGGAGGGCCTCAGTTTAGAGATCATTGCACAGTGATCTCCAAAGTGTGGCCCTCCAGATGTTGCAAAACTACAAATCCCAGCATGCCCTGACAGCCAACAGCTGTCTGGGCATGCTGGGAGTTGTAGTTTAGCAACATAAGGAGGCTCACAGTTTACAGAAATCACTGCATGGTGACAATCAGATGTCCAAGACAGCTGATGTCCCCTAGACAGGAGCACTAGGATGGGTATGGGGGGGTTATAGGGGTCTGTTTGATGTTTTATTTCACACAGAGCTCACACAGCTCCAATCTCCTCACAGATCTCCCTACACTGAGGAGATCGGAGCTGTGAAAGGCAGTTTTTTTCAACTGCCTCTGTTGTGATTGGTCAATCTGGATTGATTGACCAATCACAACAATCAGGGGGCCAGGCCAGCCATGGGGAGACCCGCGGACGATGTCTGTGATGATCAGCTGTCTATGAAAGCTGAAGTCACTTCAATGTCACAGCATGTTTCCATGTTTACATGCTGTGACAGTTTAGCTTCAGGACGAGCCGGCTCATCTAACGCGGCAAGTACTCGCTGATTAGGACGATCAATTAATACTGATCGGTAATATCGACAATCTACTTCTCTGGTCTGACAACGTCACAAAATGTGGGCTCAAAATTGAGCAAAAAAGCCCCCAGAGTACGGATATTCATGGTGCGGCATAGTATGTTTTTAATACTTTTTTTTATTTCTGAGGACGGTGGATGGGACCAGAGCATTTTTTGCACATCTGACCACTGTCACTTTAAGCATTACTAACTCTGGAATGCTTTTACTTATGAAGTTGATTCCGAGATAGTTTTTTCGTGACATATTCTACTTTATCATAGTGGTAAGTTTTCGTCAATACTTGCATCATTTCTTGGTAAAAAATTCCAAAATTTGAAAATGTTGCTTTTTTTTTAACCTTGAAGCTCTCTGCTTGTGAGGAAAATAGACATACCAAATAAATTATATGTTGATTCACATATACAATCTCTTCATGTTTGCATCATAAAGTTGACATGTTTTTTTTTTTTTACTTTTGGAAGACATCAGTGGGCTTCAAAGTTCAGCAGCAATTTTCAAATTTTTCTCAAAATTTTCAAAATCTGAATTTTTCAGGGACCAGTTCAGATTTGAAGTGGATTTGAGGGGTCTTCATATTAGAAATACCCCATAAATTACCCCATTATAAAAATTGCACCCATCAAAGTGTACAAAATTATATTCAGAATGTTTGTTAACCCTTTAGGTGTTTCACAGGAATAGCTGTAAGTTTAAGGAGAAAATTGAAGACCCAGTATTTACACCCCACTGGCGTTTGACAGATCTTTGGAACAGTAGGCTGTGCAAATGAAAAATTACAATTTTCATTTTCAAGGACCACTGTTCCAAAAATCTGTCAGACACCTGTGGGGCGTAAATGCTCACTGTACCCCTTATTACATTATGTGAGGGGTGTAGTTTCCAAAATAGGGTCACATGTGGGGGCTTTGTAAACACACGTGGCCTTCAATTCCGGACAAAATTTATCTTTAAAAAGCCCAATGGTGCTCCTTCTCTTCTGAGCATTGTAGTTCACCCGCAGAGCACTTTACATCCACATATGGGGTATGTTCTTACTCAGAAGAAATGGGGTTACAAATTTTGGGGGGCTTTTTCATATTTTCCCTTGTGAAAATGAAAAATTTAGGTTAACACCAGCATATTATGTTTAGTTTTTTTTTTCTCATTTTCCCATCCAAATTTAATGAAAAATTTTCAAACACCTGTGGGGTGTTAAGGCTCACTGTACCCCTTGTTACGTTCCGTGAGGGGTGTAGTTTCCAAAATGAGCCGCTGTAAAATCAGCCACCCCTGTGCAAATCACCAAATTAGACCTCAAATGTACATAGTGCGCTCTCACTCCTGAGCCCTGCTGTGCGTCCGCAGAAAATTTTACGGCCACATATGGGGTATTTCCGTGCTCAGGAGAAATTGCGTTACAAATTTTGGGGGTCTTTTTTTCCTTTTACTGCTTGTGAAAATAAAAAGTAGGGGGCAACACCAGCAGGTTTGTGTAAACATTTTTTTTTTTTTTTTTTTTACACTAACAGGCTAGTGTAACCCCCAACTTTTCCTATTCATAAGGGGTAAAAGGAGAAAAAGACCCCCACGCCAGTGATTCCAAACAGGGTGCCTCCAGCTGTTGCTAAACTCCCAACATGCCTGGACAGTCAGTGGCTGTCCGGAAATGCTGGGAGTTGTTGTTTTGCAGCAGCTGGAGGCTCTGTTTTGGAAACACGGCCATACGATAAGTTTCTCATTTTTATTGGGGGGAGGGGGACAGTGTAAGGGGTGTATATGTAGTGTTTTACCCTTTATTATGTAGTGTAGTGTTTTTGGGGTACATTCGCACTGGCAGAGGTTTTCGTTGAGTTTCCCACTAGGAGTTTGGGCTGTGGCGAAAAATTTGCCGCAGCTCAAACTTGAAGCAGAAAATTCACTGTAAACTCGCCCATGTGAATGTACCCTGTACAATCACATGGGGAGGCAAACCTCCAGCTGTTTCAAAACTACAACTCCCAGCATGCACTGACAGACCATGCATGCTGGGAGATGTACTTTAGCAATAGCTGGAGGCACACTGGTTGGAAAATCTTCAGTTAGGTTCTGTGACCTGACTCAGTACTTTCCAAACAGTGTGCCTCCAGCTTTTGCAAAACTACGATTCCCAGCATGTACTGATCACCAAAGGGCATGCTGGGATTTGTAGTTTTGCAACAGCTGGAGGGTCACAGTTTAAGAGATCGCTGTACAGTGATCTCCAAACTGAGGCCCTCCAGATGTTGCAAAACTAGATATCCCAGCATGCCCAGACAGCAAACTGCTGTGTAGGCATGCTAGGAGTTGTAGTTTTGCAACATCTGGAGGGCTCCAGTTTAGAGACCACTGTATAGTGGTCTCAGACTGTAGACCTCCAGATGTTGCCAGGCAACTCACCAGCTTCCGTAGGATCCAAGGAGCCGCATCGCCTTTCTCCTCTTCTGCCGCCGATCACCCCCATCGATTGCCGCCTGCTACCGCCGTCCATGAGTAATTAAACTTCGGCGGCGGTCCCTGTCAGTTTCCCCATTCTGCCCAGCCTACTGTGGGTGGGCAGAACAGGGAAACCAAAAGTTAACCCCCCGCCCCCGATTTGCTATTGGTTGTCGCTTCTTGATGACCAATAGTAGGGATAGGAGGGGTGGCACCCCTGCCACCTCACTCCTATCCCTTCAGGGGGATCGTGGGTGTCTCGGACAACCGATATCCCCCTTATATTCCGGGTCACCATAGACCCGTATGACCCAGAATTGGCGACATGTTGCATGGGATGCCTGCTGAATGATTTCAGCAGGCATCCCGGTTCAGTCCCCAACCGGTGCGCGGCGGGGACTTAAATTCCCATGGGCGTATGTATACGCCCTGGGTACTTAACGATCAAAAACCCAGGGTGTATCCATACGCCCTGGGTCCTTAAAGAGTTAAGGGGTTAATAATAATAATAATAGTAATTAAAATAATGATATTGTTTCTACCATATCCACTTATCCAGAGATATTATGCTAGAGTTATATTGTCATCCTCCATTACTGGGAATCCACCTCTCCCCTTCTACAGATCTCTGATTCCTTAATCATCCAATAGGGGGGCTTGTTTTCCCACTTATGTGCAAAATCCATGTGGACAATATCTTCTGTCTCCATTACAAGCTGTATGTCCAATATGGGAAATGTGCCTTGAATTATGCAGCTCCTCGCTCACTTGTTAATGTATCAAGTGACCCAGAGCCCACCACGTGGAGGTGGCTGCATTTCGGGCTCCTCCCCACCCCCAACCATATGCAGACCTTGTGTGACCCAATCAGCATCTTGTTAAACTGGTTCACATTGATCGTCAATGGCCTTTGCTGTAATACTTCTTAGCTTTGTATGTAGGAAGTAAAATGGCATCTTGAATGTGGTCATCATGCCGGTTACTGTCCGCTTGGCCATGGCCCATGCTCCAACCCACACATTGGATACATAATTGGGCCACTTCAGTTTGCTTTTAGCATATTGCCAAGTCCGCTGCAGCCAAGACACTTTGGGCTCCGAGGCATCTTCAGAGGTTGTTGGTAAATCCATCTGGTTATCCGCCATGGTGACTGTCACATGATCGCTGTGCCTGGATTCATGTGGGTCTGAATTGTCACCTAAAGCCATGTCAATAGCCACATCTGCTCGCTGACCACGGTGCTTAATCTTCTTCCCAGGTATTTTATGGATCTCATAATATGGTGGAGTGACCTTATAATGATATAGGTTAGTATACCGCCAAAGGAAACTCGTCACGTAATGTATGAGACACACGACAGGCACCGAGAGAACTGGGATATCTGCAAAATAGCAAAAGCATACAATATATTAGACCTATATTCATTTATTTATGAATATATATATATATATATATATATATAGATATGTGTGTGTTCACACAAAATCATTTATCTCACAGGAGTAAACCTTTACCCAATTGCTGTAAGAGACTTAAAAGGGTACTCTGCCCCTAGACATCTTATCCCCTATGTAAAGGATAGGGGATAAGATGTCTGATCGCCGGGGTCCCGCAGCTGGGACCCCAGTGATCTCTGTGCAGCACCTAGCCTTTGTTCAGAACACTGGGTGACAGGGTCGTAACGTCACAGCCACGCCCCTCGTGACATCATGCCACACCCCCTCCCATAGACTTACATTGAGGGGGCGTGGCTGTGATGTCATGACCCCCACCACCCGCTCCAAGCATTCAGAACTCTACTATATTAACTTTACACTAATACATTCATGTTAAATCCATTTATAAACTGAAATTTAGGAAGTTTTCATTATTCCTACCTCTTAGCTTCATGGTCGCCGTCCCTACAGGATCCTTTTGCCTAAATAGACAAAATTCTCTTCAATTTGCAAAATAAGCGCAGGTCTAGTAGGAGAATAAAAAAAAGTTATAGAGGTCAGAAGAGGACAATTTTAAACGTACTAATTTTGGTGTAAAAGTAATAAAAAATTTTTAACAGAAGTAAAACAAAATCAAACCTTAATAAGCTGTGTATCAATTTAATCGTATGGATCTACAGAATATATATAAGGTGTAATTTTTACCGAAAAGTGCACTGTGTAGAATCTGAACCCCCTAAAAAAAAAAAAATCAGAATGGAGTTTTTTTTTTTCCCCCTAGTTTTGCCGTAGATTTTGTGGTGAAATGATTGTTGTCATTACAAAGTACAATAGGTGGCACAAAAAAACAGCCCTTATAGGACTGTGTATATAGAAAATTGAAAGTGTTATGATTTTAAGAAGGTGAGGAGGAAAAAACTAAGTGCAAAAATGAAAAAACCTGTCCTGAAGGGGTTAAAAATATATAAATACCGTATATCCCGGCGTATAAGATGACTTTTTAACCCCAAATTTTCTTCTGAAAAGCCGGGGGTCGTCTTATACGCCGGGTATTGAGGTCCGGGATAGGAAAACTTCTGATTATCTGCCCGGGCCGGCTCCTGTGTGTAGCTGCAGGCGGGGGCCGGCCAGAGCAAGTAAAAACTAATACTGTATACTAAAAACCAGGGTGCCTCCAGCTGTTGTGAAACTACAACTCCCAGCACGGCAAAGTTGGGGGTCGTCTTATACGCCAAGTCATCTTATACGCCGGCATGGTCACTGCACCTGCACTCACATTTAAAGAAGATCTGTAGTGCTTATAACTTATCCCCCATCCTAAGGATAGGATATAAGTTATAGATCACGGGGGGGTACGAGCGATCGGGCCCCCCGCCATCTTCTGTACGGGGCCACAGTTATGTACAGGAAAGGGGGCGTTCCGTCCCCGCTTGACGCGGCAACGGGCACGCCCCTCCATGTATTTCTATGGGAGTCATGGAAGGGCGTGCCGGCTGCCGCGTCATGCGGGAACAGAATGCCCCCTTTCCTGTTCATTGCCACGGCCCCATACAGGAGATCGCGGGGGGCCCCAGTGCTCGGACCCCCCCCGCGATTTATAACTCATCCCCTATCCTTAGGTTGGGGTATAAGTTATAAGCACTAAAGATCTCCTTTAACCTGTTGGGGACGGAGGGCATACCTATACGCCCTCCGCCCACCACCTTTCTATAATGCGGGGCCACGCCGTGGCCCAGCGTCATAGCGGGTCGGGCCAGGCCCCTAACAACAGCCGGGAGCCGAGGCTAATAGCGAGCAGCACTGATCGTGGTTTCGCGCGCTATTAACCCTTTAGATGCAGCGTTCAACTTGATCACTGTCCGAACGCCGAATGATTGCTCAGTGCCTGAGATCCAGGTATGAGCAGTCAAGCGGCAGAATCATTGATCAATGGTTTCCTATGAGAAACCATTGATCAATGTAAAAGATCAGTGTGTGCAGTGTTATAGGTCCCTATGGGAGCTATAACATTGGAAAAAAAAAAGTGAAAAATGCTTGAATCACCCCCCTTTTTCCTTAAAAAAAAAATCCAAAAACTGTGTAAATAAACATATATGGTATCGCCGCATGCAGAAATGTCGGAATTATAAAAATATATAGTTAATTAAACCGCACAGTCAATGGTATACGTGCAAAAAATAAGCCATCATATGGATTTTGTGGGGTTGTGATCTTTAAAAGGTAAGGAGGAAAAAACGAAAGTGCAAGAACGGGAAAACCCTCCGTACCCAAGGGGTTAATCCCTGGACATGTTTTATTCATATGGTTATGCTTGTATGGGCACTTAATCTGTGATTTGTTGTTTTCATCAGTACCACATTTGTGTATATGTGATTTTTGATGACTTTTTATTCCTTTTTTTTTTTCCGGGATGTGATCACAATTCAGCATTGGACTTTGTTATTTTTATGTTTTATGTCGTTCACCGTATGGAGTCATTAACGTTATATTTTAGTCATTCAGACTATTCTACCAAATATGTTGATTTATTTTATTTAAAAAAAATATTTTTTTTTGTTAAATGGGAAAAGAGGGGGAATTCATTTTTTTATTGGAGGAGGCACTTATTCCCTTTATTAAACTGTAACAGTTAATAGCTATATTTTGATTTTTAACCCCTTAAGGATGCAGCTCATTTTCACCTTAACAACACGGCCCTTTTTTGCAAATCTGACCACTGTCACTTTATATATGAATAACTCTGGAATGATTTTACTTTTCATTCTGATTCTGAGATTGTTTTTTCGTGACATATTCTACTTTAACATAGTGGTAATTTTTGTCGTTACTTGCATCTTTTCTTGGTGAAAAATCCCAAAATTTTGAAAATTTAGCATTTTTCTGCCTGTAAGAAAAATGGACATTCCAAATTATATATTGATTCACAAATACAATGGGGGACATTTATCAAGGGATTTAGAGCTCTTTTTTTGCTTACAAAAGTCGCAGAAAAAGTCGCATTAGCACTTAAACAATTTTTTGTGCGACTTTTGGCTGTAAGCAAAAAGCTACAAAAAAGCGTACGAAAGTAAATTTTATTTTTTACTTTTCAGTGGTCAGGGATTTATCAAGTGCGAAAGTCGCATAAAAAGTCGCAAGCCCTCAAAAACTGCATAAATATAAGCCAGCTCGGAGCTGGCACACAAAACGGCTTTTGAGAGCAAATTTTATATTTCCCGCTGGCAGCCGTGATCACAGCTCCAGCGGGAAATATATTGCAACTGTACAAAGGAGCCCGGGCTGGCATCACTCTGCAGCCGCCCAGCTCTGTCTGATTCTAACCCCGCTACCCTAACATAATGACACCCCCCCTTGTTTCCCACCCGCCTGCGCTGCACATCTCCCATCTGTCTGCTACCTGTTGCAAGACTACAACTCCCAGCATGTCCATACAGTGAGGGTATGCTGGGAGTTGTAGTATTGTAGCGGGCGGACAATGTGCGGCGCGGGCGGGTGGAAGACAAGGGGGGTGGGGGTTATATAAAGCAGTGTCCCCATCCCCATCATTGTATTAGGGTAGCGGGGATAGAATCGGAGGAACCCGGGCGGCTGAAGACTGATTCCAGCCTGGGCTCCTTTTAACAAACCTCGGCGCAGCAGAGTTTCTATTTCCCTTAATGTAATTTCATATTTCCCGCTGGGTCCCGTAATTGGCCAGGACCGAGCAGCCAATCACGGGAAATTTGATATTACATTAGGGACTAAAAGCTCCGCGGCTCCGCTAGATGTTAAAAGGAGCCCGGGCTGGCATCAGTCTGCACCCTCCCGGGCTCCTAAGATATCCTGCGGCACCGTGGTAAGGTGCCCGGGCTAACCTCACTTCAGCCGCCCGGGCTCCGTCAACTTTTATTTCCGCAGCGCCTGGTAAGGAGCCCGGGCTGACATAACTCAGCTGCCCCCCACGGGACTCCCACAGCCGTCAGGGAGATGTGTAGGTGCCGTCCCTGTCATCCCTCAGCACTGCGGTACACACCGAGAGATGGCAGGGACGGCTTCTGCACATCTCCCTGCCTGGCTGAGGGAGTCCCGGGCGGCTGCAGTGTTATGTCAGCCCGGGCTCCTTACTACAGCGCCGCAGAGTTTGGTGTAATTTCAAATTTCCCGCTGGGTCCCGTGTCACGTGACAACAGGAAATATGAAATTACAGTGATTCTCTGATCACTGCAGCCAAGGAGCGGAGCGCATTACCACCCTCTTCCCTGGCTGGCACGACTACAACTCCCAGCATGTCCTTACAGGAAGGGCATGCTGGGAGAGTTGTGTGCGTGGGGGGGGGGTGACAAGCTTGTCACCTGCCCCCCTGCCGCACAACTTCAACTCCCAGCATGCCCTTACAGTAAGAGCATGCTGGGAGTTGTAGGGGGGGGGGGGTGACAATCTCCCACACCACATGACTACAACTCCCAACATGCCCTTACTGTAAGGACATGCTGGGAGTTGTAGTTGTGTGGCAGGTGACAGGCTTTTCACCTGCCCCCCTAAAACTCCCAGCATGCCCTTACAGTAAGGATATGCTGGGAGTTTTATTCATGTGGTGCAGGAGATGGCTACCCCCGCCCCCCCCCCCCACACACACACACTACAACTCCCAGCATATCCTTACTGTAAGGGCATGCTGGGAGTTGTAGGGGGGCGGGTGACAAGCCTGTCACCTGCCCTCTGCCGCACAAATACAACTCCCAGCATGTCCTTATAATAATGATATGCTGGGAGTTGTAGTGTGTGCGTGGGGGGGGGGGGGGGGTAACAATCTCCCGCACCACATGACTACAACTCCCAGCATATCCTTACTGTAAGGGCATGCTGTGAGTTGTAGTCATGTGGTGCGGGAGATTGTCACCCCCCCTACAACTCCCAGCATGCTCTTACTGTAAGGGCATGCTGGGAGTTGTAGTCAGGCGCGGACGGGTGACAATAAATGTATTAACCTATTTTTCTTTTTTTCTCCTCATTTCAGATCCATGTATCCTGTGGACTACTTCGGATTTGGTGGACTGCTTCAATGACCAGCGTCTTTTTTAACCCCTTCCCGCAGAATGTCATATATATACGCGGGTTGTGCAGTGCGTTCGGGCATCCCGGCGTTTATAAATGACATTCAGTTAACCCGGCGATGCGCAGCATCGCACGGGTTAACTGGCAGAAGTCCCGCTGTTTCCAGCAGGGGACAACTTCTGCTTCACCCCCAGGACCATCCATTGATGGTCCTGGTCAGCGATCACTGTGATTGGTCCCTGTGGACCAATCACAGTGATCTGGGGTGAAAGTTCAGATCCCCCGCACTGCCCGCCCCTGGAAGTCGGGCAGAACGGGGGACGATGGCTGCGGGGGCTCGCAGGGACCTGCGGCATAGGGGGGGAACATCAGGGGACCGGCGGCCTTACCTGGCGGGACCGAGGAGCAGCGGCAGGACCGGCCACGTGGACGAGCAGCGACGGGACCGGCAGGTAAGTATATGGTCCTCAGTGAAGATCTTCACTGCTGCTTCTAGGAGTCTGAAAACTATAACTCCCAGGACGCCTAGACAGCCTTTGGCTGTCTGGGGATGCTGGGAGTTGTAGTTTTGCAACATCTGGAGGGCCCCAGTTTGGAGACCATTGTATAATGGTCTCCAATCTGTGCTCTTCCAGCTGTTGCAAAACTACAACTCCCAGTATGCACTGACTGTCCAGGCATGCTGGAAGTTTTAGTTCAGCAACATCTGGCCCTTCAGATGTTGCCGAACTACAACTCCCAGCATTCGCTTCAGCTGTCTGGGCATGCTGGGAGTTGTAGTTTTGCAACAACTGGAGACACACTGGTTGGGAAACAATGTTTCTAACTCAGTGTTTCCTAACCTGTGTGCCTCCAGCTGTTGCAAAACTATAACTCCCAGCATGCACTAACAGACCATGCATGCTGGGAGTTGTAGTTTTGCAACATCTGGAGGGGCCCAGTTTGGAGACCATTGTATAATGGTCTCCAATCTGTGCTCTTCCAGCTGTTGCAAAACTACAACTCCCAGTATGCACTGACTGTCCAGGCATGCTGGGAGTTTTAGTTCAGCAAAATCTGGCCCTTCAGATGTTGCCGAACTACAACTCCCAGCATGCCCTTCAGCTGTCTGGGCATGCTGGGAGTTGTAGTTTTGCAACAACTGGAGACACACTGGTTGGGAAACATTGTCTGTTTCTAACTCAGTGTTTCCTAACCTGTGTGCCTCCAGCTGTTGCAAAACTATAACTCCCAGCATGCATGCTGGGAGTTGGGGTTTTGCAACAGCTGGTGACCCCCCCCTGTGAATGTACAGGGTACATTCACATGGGCGAGGCTTTTACAGTGGGTTTATCGCATCTTGAGATGCAGCAAATTTTGCGTCGGGAAACTCGCTGTAATCCCCCGCCCATGTGACTGTACCCTAAAAACACTACATTACACTAACACAAAATAAAATAAAAAGTTAAAAACACTACATATACACATACCCCTACACAGCCCCCCTCCCCCAAGAAGAACGTCCGGTACGCCACTGTTTCCAAAGCAGAGCCTCCAGCTGTTGAAAAACAACAACTCCCAGTATTGCCGGACAGCCGTTGACTGTCCACGCATGCTGGGAGTTTTGCAACAGCTGGAGGCACCCTGTTTGGGAATCACTGGCGTAGAATACCCCTATGTCCACCCCTATGCAAATCCCTAATTTAGGCCTCAAATGCGCACAGCGCTCTCACTTTGGAGCCCTGTCGTATTTCAAGGCAACAGTTTAGGGCGACATATGGGGTATCGCCGTACACGGGAGAAATTGGGTTACAAGGTTTGGGGGGCTTTTTCTTCTTTAACCCTTCATGAAAAGGAAATGTTGGGGTCTACACCACAATGTTAGTGTAAAAAAATTTCATTTTTTACACTAACATGCTGATGTTGCCCTATACTTTACATTTTCAGAAGAGGTAAAAGGGAAAAAAGCCCCCCAAAATTTGTAATGCAATTTCTCCCGACTACAGAGATACCCCATATGTGAGCGCAAAGTGCTCTGGGGGCGCACAACAAGGCCCAGAAGGGAGAGCGCACCATGTACATTTGAGGTGATTTGCACAGGGGTGGCTGATTGTTACAGCGGTTTTGACAAACGCAAAAAAAAAAAAACCCACATGTGACCCCATTTCGGAAACGACACCCCTCACGGAATGTAATGAGGGGTGCAGTGAGAATTTACCCCCCACAGGTGTTTGACGGATCTTTGGAACAGTGGTCCGTGAAAATGGAAACTTGTACAGCTCACTGTTCCAAAGATCTGTCAGACACCAGTGGGGGGCAAATGCTCACTGTACCCCTTGTTACGTTCCTCAAGGGGTTTTGTTTCCAAAATGGTATGCCATGTGGTTTTTTTTTGCTGTTCTGGCACCAGAGGGGCTTCCTAAATGCGATATGCCCCCCGAGCAAAATTTGCTCTCAAAAAGCCAAATATGACTCCTTCTCTTCTGAGCATTGTAGTTCGCCCATAGTGCACTTCAGGTCAACTTATGGGGTACCTCTATACTCAGAAGAGAAGGGGTTACAAATATTGGGGGGTATTTCCTGCTATTAACCCTTGCAAAAATGTGAAATTTGGGGGGAAACACACATTTTAGTGGAAAATGTTTTTATTTTTTTTTACATATGCAAAAGTCGTGAAACACCTGTGGGGTAATAAGGCTCACTTTATTCCTTATTACATTCCTCAAGGGGTCTAGTTTCCAAAATGGTATGCCATGTGGTTTTTTTTTTGCTGTTCTGGCACCATAGGGGCTTCCTAAATGCGATATGCCCCCCGAGCAAAATTTGCTCTCAAAAAGCCAAATATGACTCCTTCTCTTCTGAGCATTGTAGTTCGCCCATAGTGCACTTCAGGTCAACTTATGGGATACCTCCATACTCAGAAGAGAAGGGGTTACAAATATTGGGGGGTATTTCCTGCTATTAACCCTTGGAAAAATGTGAAATTTGGGGGGAAACACACATTTTAGTGAAAAAAAATAATTTTTTTTTTACATATGCAAAAGTCGTAAAACACCTGTGGGGTATTAAGGCTCACTTTATTCCTTGTTATGTTCCTCAAGGGGTCTAGTTTCCAAAATGGTATGCCATGTGAGGGTTTTTTGCTGTTCTGGCACCATAGGGGCTTCCTAAATGCAACATGCCCCCCAAAAACCATTTCAGAAAAACGTACTCTCCAAAATTCCCTTATCGCTCTTTCCCTTCTGAGCCCTCTACTGTGCCCGCCGAACACTTTACATAGACATTTGAGGTATGTGCTTACTCAAGAGAAATCGGGCTACAAATATAAGTATACATTTTCTCCTTTTACCCCTTGTAAAAATTCAAAAATTGGGTCTACAAGAACATGCGAGTGTAAAAAATGAAGATTGTGAATTTTCTCCTTCACTTTGCTTCTATTCCTGTGAAACACCTAAAGGGTTAAAATGATGACTGAATGTCATTTTGAATACTTTGGGGGGTGCAGTTTTTATAATGGGGTCTTTTGTGGGGTATTTCTAATATGAAGACCCTTCAAATCCACTTCAAACCTGAACTGGTCCCTGAAAAATAGTGAGTTTGAAAATTTTGTGAAAAATTGGAAAATTGCTGCTGAACTTTGAAGCCCTCTGGTGTCTTCCAAAAGTAAAAACTTTTCACTTTTATGATGCAGACATAAAGTAGACATATTGTATATGTGAATAAAAAAAAAATTTTTTGTAAAAAAAAAGCAGAGAGCTTCAAGCAGAGAGCTTCAAAGTTAGAAAAATGCAAAATTTTCAAATTTTTCATCAAATTTTAGGATTTTTCACAAGGAAAGGATGCAAGTTACCACAAAAATTTACCACCATGTTAAAGTAGAATATGTCACGAAAAAACAATCTCGGAATCAGAATGATAACTAAAAGCATTCCAGAGTTATTAATGTTTAAAGTGACAGTGGTCAGATGTGCAAAAAACGGTCTGGTCCTTAAGGCCAAACTGTTTAATGTTAATGAGAGTGTTTTTTGGAATACATTTTTTTTTAAACGTGTTTTTTTTTAATTACTTGAAAGGCTTAGTAGTGGAAGCTGTCTAATAGACGGAATCCATTACTAAGCCTATGCTTAGTGTTAGCCCCCAACACAGCTAGCGCTAACCTCCAATTATTACCCCGGTACCCACCGCCACAGGGGTGCCGGGAAGAGCCGGTACCAATAGGCCCGGAGGATCAAATATGGCGCTCCTGGGCCTAGGTGGTAACGGGCTGGCGTTAATTAGGCTGGGGAGGGCCAGTAACAATGGTCCTCGCCCACCCTGGTAACATCAGGCTGTTGCTGCTTGGTTGGTATTTGGCTGAAAATAAAAATAGGGGGAACCCTATAGTTACATAGTTACATAGTTAGTACGGTCGAAAAAAGACATATGTCCATCAAGTTCAACCAGGGAATTAAGGGGTAGGGGTGTGGCGCGATATTGGGGAAGGGATGAGATTTTATATTTCTTCATAAGCATTAATGTTATTTTGTTCCAGGAATGTATCTAATCCTGTTTTAAAGCTGTTAATTGTTCCAGCTGTGACCAGTTCCTGACGTAGACCGTTCCATAAATTCACAGTCCTCACGGTAAAGAAGGCGTGTCGCCCCTTTAGACTAAACCTTTTCTTCTCCAGACGGAGGGAGTGCCCCCTCGTCCTTTGGGGGGGTTTAACCTGGAACAGTTTTTCTCCATATTTTTTGTATGGGCCATTAATATACTTATATATGTTTATCATATCCCCCCTTAAACGTCTCTTCTCAAGACTAAACAATTGTAACTCCTTTAATCGCTCCTCATAGCTAAGATGTTCCATGCCCCATATTAGTTTAGTCGCGCGTCTCTGCACCCTTTCCAACTCCGCAGTGTCCCTTTTATGGACAGGTGCCCAAAACTGAACAGCATATTCCAGGTGAGGCCGTACCAATGCTTTATAAAGGGGGAGTATTATGTCCCTGTCCCTTGAGTCCATGCCTCTTTTTATACATGACAATATCCTGCCGGCTTTGGAAGCAGCAGCCTGACATTGCATGCTATTCTGTAGTCTGTGATCTACAAGTACACCCAGATCCTTCTCTACCAGTGACTCTGACAGTTTAATCCCCCCTAAGACATACGACGCATGCAGGTTATTAGTACCCAGATGCATAACTTTACATTTATCCACATTGAACCTCATTTGCCAAGTGGATGCCCAGACACTTAGTCTATCCAAGTCATCTTGTAACTTATGCACATCCTCTATAGACTGTACTGTGCTACAAAGCTTGGTGTCATCTGCAAAGATAGAAACAGAGCTGTTAATACCATCCTCTATATCATTGATAAATAAATTAAACAACAGCGGGCCCAGTACTGAACCTTGGGGTACACCACTAATAACCGGGGACCAATCAGAGTACGAATCATTGACCACCACTCTCTGGGTACGATCCATGAGCCAGTGTTCAATCCAGTTACAAACTAAAATTTCCAAACCCAAAGACCTTAACTTACCTGTCAGACGTCTATGAGGGACAGTATCAAATGCTTTAGCAAAATCCAGAAACACTATATCCACAGCCATTCCTCTGTCAAGGCTTCTACTCACCTCTTCATAAAAGCAAATTAGATTGGTTTGACAACTTCTATCCTTAGTAAACCCATGCTGGCTATCACTTATAATACAATTATCCCCTATGTATTCCTGTATGTAATCCCTTATAAGTCCTTCAAACAATTTACCCACAATGCACGTTAAATTTACCGGTCTATAGTTTCCTGGGGAAGACCTAGAGCCCTTTTTGAAGATTGGCACCACATTCGCCTTGCGCCAGTCCCTTGGCACAATACCAGACACCAGAGAATCTCTAAATATCATGAACAGGGGTACAGATATTACTGAACTTACCTCTCTAAGAACTCTTGGGTGTAGTCCATCCGGTCCTGGGGATTTGCTTACATTTATATCACTTAACTTACCTTGTACCATCTCTACACTAAGCCAGTTCAGTACATTACATGTTGTGTTACCAGCACTGACCTGGCCAATGTCAGCTCCTTCTTCCATAGTGTATACAGAACTAAAGAACCCATTCAGTAGCTCCGCCTTCTCTTGATCGCCTGTGACAACCTCGCCATTATCATTATTAAGGGGTCCTACATGCTCTGTCTTTGGTTTTTTTGCATTTATATATCTAAAAAAATATTTAGGATTAGTTTTGCTTTCTTTGGCCACCTGTCTCTCATTTTGAATTTTTGCTGTTTTTATTACATATGCGTTTTTTTTTTTTTTTTTTATAATTATTCATGCAAAACAAAGATAAGGTTCCCCCTATTTTTATCCAAATACCAACCAAGCAGCAACAGCCTGATGTTACCAGGGTGGGCAAAGACCATTGTTACTGGCCCTCCCAAGCCTAAATAACACCAGCCTGTTACCGCCTAGGCTCAGGAGCGCCATATTTGAGGCTTTGGGCCTGGTGGTACCGGCTCCTCCCAGCACCCCTGTGGTGGTGGGTACCGGGGAAATAATTGGGGTTTAGCACTAGCTGTTTTGGGGGCTAATGCTAAGCCTCAGCTTAATAATGGACTCTGTCTATAATACTGCTTCCACTACTAAGCATGCCAAGTAAATAAAAAAAAAACATCACATTTAAAAAAAATGTATTCCAAAAAAACACTCCCCCAAAAGTCCTCATTAACCATTTTATTAACATTAAACCAAAAAAATGCTAATCACTGCACTCCCCTGAATCTAAAGTAATCCACAAGATACACGGATCTGAAATGAGAAGACAAAAAATGAGTTAGTACATTTAGAGGAAAAAAACAAAGTGGTAAAAAGGGAAAAAAAAACATACATACCGTATATACTCGAGTATAAGCCGAGTTTTTCAGCACGATTTTTCGTGCTGAAAACACCCCCCTCGGCTTATACTCGAGTGACCTATCCGCCCTCAGTGGTCTTCAACCTGCGGACCTCCAGATGTTTCAAAACTACAACTCCCAGTAAGCCAGGGCAGCCATCGGCTGTCCGGGCGTGCTGGGAGTTGTAGTTTTGAAACCTCTGGAGGTCCGCAGGTTGAAGACCACTGCGGCCTTTGACATCATCCAGCCCCCCCTCTCACCCCCTTTAGTTCTGTACTCACCTCCGCTCGGCGGGACGGTGCTCTACTGGTCCGGTGCTGCAGGACTGTGCGGTGGGAGGTCGTCCGGTGGGATAGTGGTTCCGGGCTGCCATCTTCACCGTGGGGGCCTCTTCTCCGCTCTTCGGGCCCGGAATAGTCACATTGCCTTGAGGACAACGCAGGGGGAGGTTCATTACCAACGTCAGTCTGCGTTGTCGTCAAGGCAACGCCTCTATTTCGGGCCCGAAGCGCGGAGAAGAGGCCCCCCCGGTGAAGATGGCAGCCCGGAACCACTATCCCACCGGACGACCTCCCCACCGGACAGTACTGCAGCACCGGACCAGCGGAGCACCGTCCCGCCGAGCGGATGTGAGTACAGAACTAAAGGGGGTGAGAGGGGGGGCTAGATGATATTGAAGGCCGCAGTGGTCTTCAACCTGCGGACCTCCAGAGGTTTCAAAACTACAACTCCCAGCAAGCCCGATGGCTGCCCGGGCTTGCTGGGAGTTGTAGTTTTGAAACCTCTGGAGGTCCGCAGAAGACCACTGTATCAGACATTGACAAGCGGTGATGATGAAGGTGGGGGGGGGGGGGCTGATGACAAGGGGATGATGACAAGGGGATGATAAAGGGGGGGGTGTGGGATGATGACAAGGGGATGATGAAGGGGGGGTTTGGGATTATGACAAGGGGATGATGAAGGGAGTGGGGATGATGACAAGGGGATGATGACAAGGGGATGATGAAGGGGGGGTGTGGGATTATGACACGGGGATGATGAAGGGGTGGGGATGATGACAAGGGGATGATGACAAGGGGATGATGAAGGGGGGGTGGGATTATGACAAGGGGATGATGAAGGGAGTGTGGGATTATGAAAAGGGGATGATGACAAGGGGATGATGAAGGGGGTGGAGATGATGACAAGGGGATGATGACAAGGGGATCGGCTGTCCGGGCTTGCTGGGAGTTGTCGTTTTGAAACCTCTGGAGGTCCGCAGGTTGAAGACCACTGCGGCCTTTGACATCATCCAGCCCCCCCTCTCACCCCCTTTAGTTCTGTACTCACCTCCGCTCGGCGGGACGGTGCTCCGCTGGTCCGGTGCTGCAGGACTTCCCCACCGGACAGTTCTGCAGCACCGGACCAGCGGAGCACCGTCCCGCCGAGCGGATGTGAGTACAGAACTAAAGGGGGTGAGAGGGGGGGCTAGATGATATTAAAGGCCGCAGTGGTCTTCAACCTGCGGACCTCCAGAGGTTTCAAAACTACAACTCCCAGCAAGCCCGGACAGCCGATGGCTGCCCGGGCTTGCTGGGAGTTGTAGTTTTGAAACCTCTGGAGGTCCGCAGAAGACCACTGTATCAGACATTGACAAGCGGTGATGATGAAGGTGGGGGGGGGGGGGGCTGATGACAAGGGGATGATGAAGGGGGGGTGTGGGATGATGACAAGGGGATGATGAAGGGGGGGGATTATGACAAGGGGATGATCAATTGGGGGTGTGGGATTATGAAGGGGGTGGGGATGATGACAAGGGGATGATGACAAGGGGATGATGAAGGGAGTGGGGATGACGACAAGGGGATGAGGACAAGGGGATGATGAAGGGGGGGTGTGGGATTATGACAAGGGGATGATGAAGGGGGGTGGGGATTATGAAAAGGGGATGATGACAAGGGGATGATGAAGGGGGTGGGGATGATGACAAGGGGATGATGAAGGGGGGTGTGTGGGATGATGACAAGGGGATGATGAAGGGGGGGTGTGGGATGATGACAAGGGGATGATGAAGGGGGGGTGATGACAGGCGGTGATGATGAAGGGGGGGATGATGACAGGCGGTGATGATGAAGGGGGAATGATGACAGGCGGTGATGATGAAGGGGGGATGATGACAGGCGGTGATGATGAAGGGGGGATGATGACAGGGTGATGATGAAGGGGGGATGATGACAGGCGGTGATGATGAAGGGGGGATGATGACAGGGTGATGATGAAGGGGGTCTGGATGATGACAGGGGGGATGATGTATTTCCCACCCTAGGCTTATACTTGAGTCAATAACTTTTCCTGGGATTTTGGGGTGAAATTAGGGGCCTCGGCTTATATTCGGGTCGGCTTATACTCGAGTATATACGGTGTATGTATATATATATATATATATATATATATATATATATATATATAAAAATTCAAAGCTGCAAAATTGTGTTCTGTAGTCATTTATTAGTTTTTGCTTATGTGTGCAAAAAAAAAAAAAAAAATGGTATTCAAAAGTGATTTATTGGTTTTTGCTTATGTAAGCCAAATTTATCAACCCCCTGTGGTAGTTTAATAATGTGTCACACAAAAGCAAAACCAAAAGCAAGAAAAAAATGCCAACAGAACTCGATTACCAAAGCAACAATGATAAATGTCCCCGAATATGTCTACTTTATGTTTGCATCGTAAAGTTTTCATGTTTTTATTTTTTTAAGACATTAGAGGGCTTCAAAGTATAGCAGCATTTTTTCAAACTTTTCACGAAAAATAAAAAATCTGAATTTTTCAGGGACCAGTTAAGTCTGAAGTGGATTTGAGGGGCCTTTCTGTGAGAAATATACCACAAATGACCCCATTGTAGAAACTGCACCCCTCAAAGTATTCAAATGCCATTAAGAAAGTTTGTTAACCCTTTAGGTGTTTTACAGGAACAGCAGCAAAGTGGAGGAGAAAAATTAAGATTTCCATTTTTTATACTAACATGTTCATGTGGCCCAATTTTTTTTTACATTTTTGTAAGGGTTCTTAGGAGAAAAAGTCCCACAAAATTTGTAGCCCAACTTCTCTGAAGTATGGAAATACCTCATATATTGACGCAAAGTGCTCTGTGGGCCCACAAAATGGCTCAAAAGGGAAAGAGCAACTGTGGGCTTTTAGAGGGTGAATATTGCTGAAATGGATTTTGGGGGGCATGTTGCATTTAGCAAGCCCCCATGGTGTCAGAACAGCAAAAAAAAAAAACACATGGCACACTATTTGGGAAACGACACCCCTCCAGGAACGTAACAAGGGGTACAGCGAACCTTAACACCTCACAGGTGTTTGACAGGTTTGCATTTAAGTTGGACGTGAAAGTGAAAAATTAGATTTTTATACCCCTTGTTATGTTCCATGAGGGATGCAGTTTCCAAAATGGGGTCACATGTGGGTATTTTTTTTGTGTGTTTATGTCAGAACCGTTGCAACTTTCAGCCACCTCTGTGCAAATCACCAATTTAGGCCTCAAATGTACATAGTGCGCTCTCACTCCTGAGCCTTGTTGTGCATCCGCAGAGCATTGTACGCCCACATATGGGGTATTTCCGTACAAATTTTGGGGGTCTTTTTTGAAAATAAAAAGTATGGGACAACACCAGCATGTTAGTGTAAAAAAACATACTGGTGTAGACCCCAACTTTTCCATTTCATAAGGGGTAAAATTAGAAAAAGCCCCCAAAATTTGTAACACAATTTCTCCCGAGTACGGAAATACCCCATATGTGTCCCTAAACCGTTTCCTTGAAATATGACAGGGCTCCAAAGTGAGAGAGCACCATGCGCATTTGAGGACTAAATTAGAGATTTGCATAGGGGAGGACCCAGATGCAAGCATTACAATTGACTCTGCTACCATAAATACCCTACAGCAGTGTTTCCCAAACAGGGTACCTCCAGCTGTGGCAAAACTCCCAGCATGCCTGGACAGTCAATGGCTGTCCGGCAATGCTGGAAGTTGTTGTTTTGCAACAGCCGGAGGCTCCTTTTTGCAAACAGTGCCGTACCAGACGTTTTAAATTTTTATGGGGGAGGGTGTACACTGTGTAAGGGTATATGTATATGTAGTGTATTACTCTTTATTTTGTGGTAGCGTAGTGTAGGGTTTTTAGGGTATATTCCCACGGGCGGGGGTTCATAGTGAGTTTCCCGCTGGGAGTTTGAGCTGCGGAGGAAAATTTTCTGCAGCTCAAATTTGTAGTGGGAAACTTACTGTAAACCCCAGCTTGTGTGAATATACCCTGTACGTTCACATCATTGGGGGGGGGGGGGTCAAACCTCCAGCTGTTGCAAAACTTCAACTCTCAGCATGGACTCACAGACCGTGCATGCTGGGAGTTGTAGTTTTGCCACAGCTGGAGGCCCACTGGTGAGGAAAACCGTGTTAGGGAACAGACAAACTCAGTGCTTCCCCACCAGGGTGCCTCCAGCTGTTACAAAACGAACACTCCCATCATAAACGGTCTGTCAGTGCATGCTGGGAGTTGTAGTTTTGCAACAGCTGGAGGCACACTGGTGGGGAAACACTGAGTTAGGTTCTGTTACCTTACTGTGTTTCGTCACCAGTGTGCTTCTTGCTGTGGCAAAACTACAACTCCCAGCATGCACTGATGGCCAAAGGGCATGCTGGGAGTTGTAGTTATGCAACAGCTTGAGGCACGTGTGGTGTCCCGGTACCGCATCCTATACGGTACCTGTTTATAGGTCCCCATAGCCAGAGTCCCTAGGACGTCGGGGTCCTTTTGTATAGTCCGGGCTTGCTGGGAGTTGTAATTTTGAAACCTCTGGAGGTCCGAAGGGTTGAAGACCACTGCGGCCTTCAACATCATCCAGCCCCCCCTCTCACCCCCTTTAGTTCTGTACTCACCTCCGTTCGGCGGGACAGTACTCCGCTGGTCCGGTGCTGCAGGACTGTCCGGTGTGGAGGTCGTCCGGTGGGATAGTGGTTCCGGGCTGCCATCTTTTCTTGCTTTTGGTTTTGCTTTGTGTGACACATTATTAAACTACTACAGGGGGTTGATAAATTTGGCTTACATAAGCAAAAACCAATAAATCACTTTTGAATACCATTTTTTTTTTTGCACACATAAGCAAAAACCAATAAATGACTAAAGAACACAATTTTGCAGCTTTGAAAAAAATGTGATATATATACACACACCGTATATACTCGAGTATAAGCCGACCCGAATATAGGCAGAGGCCCCTAATTTCACCCCAAAATCCCAGAAAATACATCATCACCGCCTGTCATCATCCCCCCTTCATCATCACCGCCTGTCATCATCCCCCCTTCATCATCACCGCCTGTCATCATCCCCCCTTCATCATCACCGCCTGTCATCATTCCCCCTTCATCATCACCGCCTGTCATCATCCCCCCCTTCATCATCACCGCCTGTCATCACCCCCCCCCTTCATCATCCCCTTGTCCATCCCACAACCCCCCTTCATCACCCCCTTGTCATCATCCCCTTTTCATCATCCCCACCCCCCTTCATCATCCCCTTGTAATCATCCCACACCCCCCCCCCCCTTCATCATCCCCTTATCATCATCCCCTTGTCATCACCCCCACCCCCCTTCATCATCCCCTTGTCATCATCCCCTTTTCATCATCCCCACCCCCTTCATCATCCCCTTGTCATAATCCCCCCCCCCCTTCATCATCCCCTTGTCATCATCCCACACCCCCCCCTTCATCATCCCCTTGTCATCATCCCCTTGTCATCAGTCCCTCCCCCCCCCCCCACCTTCATCATCACCGCTTGTCAATGTCTGATACAGTGGTCTTCTGCGGACCTCCAGAGGTTTCAAAACTACAACTCCCAGCAAGCCCGGGCAGCCATCGGCTGTCCGGGCTTGCTGGGAGTTGTAGTTTTGAAACCTCTGGAGGTCCGCAGGTTGAAGACCACTGCGGCCTTCGACATCATCCAGCCCCCCCCCTCTCACCCCCTTTAGTTCTCTACTCACCTCCGTTCGGCGGGACGGTGCTCCACTGGTCCGGTGCTGCAATACTGTCCGGTGGGGAGGTCGTCCGGTGGGATAGTGGTTCCGGGCTGCCATCTTCACCGGGGGGCCTCTTCTCCGCGCTTCGAGCCCGAAATAGAGGCGTTGCCTTGACGACGACGCAGACGGACGTTGGTAATGAACATCCCCCTGCGTTGTCGTCAAGGCAACGTGACTATTCTGGGCCCGAAGCGCCCACCCCTAGTCCACCCCTAGTCACCTCTCACCCCTATAGTTATTACTCTAGTCATATGCTCCTTATTTGTGGAAGTTTAACTGTATAAAATGTACATAAATAGTTAATTACCTTTGAGAAGCGTAGCAGGACCTGCGGGTCACGTGATCAGGTAAACTCAATGGTATTTTTGCTTGAGGACCTTTGGAGGTCCCTGTGACATAATGCACTCATTTCCTTTGTGACGGTGAGGGACAGATGGCTGGACCAATCAAAACGGCCCCGCCCCTGCCCATATAAGGGCGCGGTGGCCATTAATCTCTCTTGGTTTCTGGCTGTTGACGAGAAAGGATCTGCGCTGCTGTCATCAGTGTGTCTAGGCCTTAGCCTTGCGGCGACGGCTGTTCTATTCCAAATTGCGAGTGTATCAATCACTAAACACTCTGCAAGACCACCGGACCTTATCTATCCCCTAAATCCGGACGGATCTTCGCAATATACCCTGAATTCAGAGACTATTATCTAAAGTCAAGGTCCGCAACATCTGTCAGTCATTTAAGTATAGAGAGACTGTTTAATTGAGACTGTTACTACTCTGTGGATGTACCGCAAGCCTTTAAGTAAAGTTTATGCAAGTTCAAATTCAACTATCTTGTGGACCTTCAGTCTTTATTCTTATGCACCTATCGTTACTGGGAAGGGCGGCGATAGGCCGGAGAGTCATCTCAACATACTAGCCCTCAGCCTGGCGTCACGAACTATAGGGTTAACATTAACCCCTGATATACCAAAGCAAATCCCTGACTGTACTACCCCTACCCCTGAGACTTACCACACACGCAACTCTAACTTCCAGCATGGCAAGTCAGCAGTTTGCTGTTCGTGCATGCTGGGAGTTGTAGTTTTGCAACATCTGGAGGGCCACAGTTTAGAGATCACTGCACAGTGATCTCCAAACTGTGGCTCTCCAGATGTTGCAAAACTACAAATCCCAGCATGCCCTGACAGCCAACAGCTGTCTGGGCATGCTGGGAGTTGTAGTTTAGCAACATAAGGAGGCTTACAGTTTACAGAAATCACTGCATGGTGACAATCAGATGTCCAAGACAGCTGATGTCCCCTAGACAGGAGCACTAGGATGGGTATGGGGGGGTTATAGGGGTCTGTTTGATGTTTTATTTCACACAGAGCTCACACAGCTCCAATCTCCTCACAGATCTCCCTACACTGAGGAGATCGGAGCTGTGAAAGGCAGTTTTTTTCAACTGCCTCTGCTGTGATTGGTCAATCTGGATTGATTGACCAATCACAACAATCAGGGGGCCAGGCCAGCCATGGGGAGACCCGCGGACGATGTCTGTGATGATCAGCTGTCTATGAAAGCTGAAGTCACTTCAATGTCACAGCATGTTTCCATGTTTACATGCTGTGACAGTTTAGCTTCAGGACGAGCCGGCTCATCTAACGCGGCAAGTACTCGCTGATTAGGACGATCAATTAATACTGATCGGTAATATCGACAATCTACTTCTCTGGTCTGACAACGTCACAAAATGTGGGCTCAAAATTGAGCAAAAAAGCCCCCAGAGTACGGATATTCATGGTGCGGCATAGTATGTTTTTAATACTTTTTTTATTTCTGAGGACGGTGGATGGGTTTTTGCGGGATAGTTGGAGTGCAGCTATTTAGTGCCAGACAGGCTAGTTAGGGTGTCACCAGATGCGGTACCCCCCCCTGTCACTCTCTAGCAATGCTACTGGTAATAAAGGGTAGATAAAGAACTTCAGCTATTTACATAAGGGAAAACTTTTCTGCTTTAACCCCTTAAGGATCGAGGTCATTTTGGCCTTAAGGACCAGAGCATTTTTTGCACATCTAACCACTGTCACTTTAAGCATTACTAACTCTGGGATGCTTTTACTTATGAAGTTGATTCCGAGATAGTTTTTTCGTGACATATTCTACTTTATCATAGTGGTAAGTTTTCGTCAATACTTGCATCATTTCTTGGTAAAAAATTCAAAAATTTTAAAATTTTGCTTTTTTTTTTTTAACCTTGAAGCTCTCTGCTTGTGAGGAAAATAGACAAACCAAATAAATTATATGTTGATTCACATATACAATCTCTTCATGTTTGCATCATAAAGTTGACATGTTTTTTTTTTACTTTTGGAAGACATCAGTGGGCTTCAAAGTTCAGCAGCAATTTTCAAATTTTTCTCAAAATTTTCAAAATCTGAATTTTTCAGGGACCAGTTCAGATTTGAAGTGGATTTGAGGGGTCTTCATATTAGAAATACCCCATAAATTACCCCATTATAAAAACTGCACCCATCAAAGTATACAAAATTATATTCAGAATGTTTGTTAACCCTTTAGGTGTTTAACAGGAATAGCAGTAAGTTTAAGGAGAAAATTGAAGACCCAGTATTTACACCCCACTGGCGTTTGACAGCTCTTTGGAACTGTAAGCTGTGCAAATGAAAAATTACATTTTTCATTTTCAAGGACCACTGTTCCAAAAATCTGTCAGACACCTGTGGGGCGTAAATGCTCACTGTACCCCTTATTACATTACTTGAGGGGTGTAGTTTCCAAAATGGGGTCACATGTGGGAGGGGTCCATTGTTCTGGCTCTATGGGGGCTTTGTAAACACACGTGGCCTTCAATTCCGGACAAAATTTATCTTCAAAAGCCCAATGGTGCTCCTTCTCTTCTGAGCATTGTAGTTCACCCGCAGAGCACTTTACATCCACATATGGAGTATGTTCTTACTCAGAAGAAATGGGGTTACAAATTTTGGGGGGCTTTTTCATATTTTCCCTTGTGAAAATGAAAAATTTAGGTTAACACCAGCATATTATGTTTAGTTTTTTTTTTTCTCATTTTCCCATCCAAATTTAATGAAAAATTTTCAAACACCTGTGGGGTGTTAAGGCTCACTGTACCCCTTGTTACGTTCCGTGAGGGGTGTAGTTTCCAAAATGAGCCGCTGTAAAATCAGCCACCCCTGTGCAAATCACCAAATTAGACCTCAAATGTACATAGTGTGCTCTCACTCCTGAGCCCTGCTGTGCGTCCGCAGAGAATTTTACGCCCACATATGGGGTATTTCCGTGCTCAGGAGAAATTGCGTTACAAATTTTGGGGGTCTATTTTTTCCTTTACTTGCTTGTGAAAATAAAAAGTAGGGGGCAACGCCAGCATGCTAGTGTAAACATTTTTATTTTTTTACATTAACAGGCTGGTGTAACCCCCAACTTTTCCTGTTCATAAGGGGTAAAAGGAGAAAAAGCCCCCCAAAATTTGTAGTGCAATTTCTCCAGAGTACGGAAATACCCCTTATGTGGCCCTAAACTGTTTCCTTGAAATACGACTGGGCCCCGAAATGAGACAGCGCCTTGCGCATTTGAGGACTACATTAGGGATTGCATAGGAGTGGACATAGTGGTATTCTACGCCAGTGATTCCAAACAGGGTGCCTCCAGCTGTTGCTAAACTCCCAGCATGCCTGGACAGTGAGCGGCTGTCCGGAAATGCTGGGAGTTGTTGTTTTGCAGCAGCTGGAGGATCTGTTTTGGAAACACGGCCATACGATACGTTTCTCATTTTTATTGGGGGGGGGGAGACAGTGTAAGGGGGTGTATATGTAGTGTTTTACCCTTTATTATGTAGTGTAGTGTTTTTAGGGTACATTCGCACTGGCGGAGGTTTACGTTGAGTTGCCCACTAGGAGTTTGGGCTGTGGCGAAAAATTTGCCGCAGCTCAAACTTGAAGCAGAAAACTCACTGTAAACTCGCCCATGTGAATGTACCCTGTACATTCACATGGGGAGTTAAACCTCCAGCTGTTTCAAAACTACAACTCCCAGCATGCACTGACAGACCATGCATGCTGGTAGATGTACTTTAGCAATAGCTGGAGGCACACTGGTTGGAAAACCTTCAGTTAGGTTCTGTGACCTGACTCAGTACTTTCCAAACAGTGTGCCTCCAGCTTTTGCAAGACTACAATTCCCAGCATGTACTGATCGCAGAAGGGCATGCTGGGAGACGTAGTTATGCAACAGCTGGAGGTACGCAACTACAACTCCCAGCTTGCCGAGACAGCTGTTTGCTGTTTGGGCATGCTGGGATTTGTAGTTTTGCAACAGCTGGAGGGTCACAGTTTAAGAGATCGCTGTACAGTGATCTCCAAACTGTGGCCCTCCAGATGTTGCAAAACTACATATCCCAGCATGCCCAGACAGCAAACTGCTGTGTAGGCATGCTAGGAGTTGTAGTTTTGCAACTTCTGGAGGGCTCCAGTTTAGAGACCACTGTATAGTGGTCTCAGACTGTAGACCTCCAGATGTTGCCAGGCAACTCACCAGCTTCCGTAGGATCCAAGGAGCCGCATCGTCGTTCTCCTCTTCTGCCGCCGATCACCCCCATTGATCACCGCCTGCTACCGCCGCCCATGAGTAATTAAACTTCTGCGGCAGTCCCTGTCAGTTTCCCCATTCTGCCCTGCCTACTGTGGGTGGGCAGAACAGGGAAACCGAAAGTTAACCCCCCCCGCCCCCAATTTGCTATTGGTCGTCGCTTCTTGATGACCAATAGTAGGGATAGGAGGGGTGGCACCCCTGCCACCTCACTCCTATCCCTTCAGGGGGATCGTGGATGTCTCGGACAACCGATATCCCCCTTATATTCCGGGTCACCATAGACCCGTATGACCCGGAATTGGCGACATGTTGCACGGGATGCCTGCTGAATGATTTCAGGAGGCATCCCAGTCCAGTCCCCAACCGGTGCGCGGCGGGGACCTGAATTCCCACGGGCGTATGTATACGCCCTGGGTACTTAACAATAAAAAAACCAGGGTGTATCCATACGCCCTGGGTCCTTAAGGAGTTAAGGGGTTAATAATAATAATAGTAATAAAAATTATGATACTGTTTCTACCATATCCACTTATCCAGAGATATTATGCTAAAGTTATATTGTCATCCTCCATTCCTGGGAATCCACCTCTCCCCTTATACAGATCTCTGATTCCTTAATCATCCAATAGGGGGGCTTGTTTTCCCACTTATGTGCAAAATTTGTTTCCATGTGGACAATATCTTCTGTCTCTATTACAAGCTGTATGTCCAATATGGGAAATGTGCCTTGAATTATGCAGCTCCTCGCTCACTTGTTAATGTATCAAGTGACCCAGAGCCCACCACGTGGAGGTGGCTGCATTTCGGGCTCCTCCCCACCCCCACCCCCAACCATATGCAGACCTTGTGTGACCCAATCAGCATCTTGTTAAACTGGTTCACATTGATCGTCAATGGCCTTTGCTGTAATACTTCTTAGCTTTGTATGTAGGAAGTAAAATGGCATCTTGAATGTGGTCATCATGCCGGTTAGTGTGCGGTTGGCCATGGCCCATGCTCCAACCCACACATTGGATACATAATTGGACCACTTCAGTTTGCTTTTAGCATATTGCCAAGTCCGCTGCAGCCAAGACACTTTGGGCTCCGAGGCATCTTCAGAGGTTGTTGGTAAATCCATCTGGTTATCCGCCATGGTGACTGTCACATGATCGCTGTGCCTGGATTCATGTGGGTCTGAATTGTCACCTAAAGCCATGTCAATAGCCACATCTGCTCGCTGACCACGGTGCTTAATCTTCTTCCCAGGTATTTTATGGATCTCATAATATGGTGGAGTGACCTTATAATGATATAGGTTAGTATACCGCCAAAGGAAACTCGTCACGTAATGTATGAGACACACGACAGGCACCGAGAGAACTGGGATATCTGCAAAATAGCGACAGGATACAATATATTAGACCTATATTCATTCATTTATTTATGTATATATATATATATATATATATATATATATATATGTCTGTGTGTATGTTCACACAAAATCATTTATCTCACAGGAGTAAACCTTTACCCAATTGCTGTAAGAGACTTAAAGGGTACTCTGCCCCTAGACATCTTATCCCCTATGTAAAGGATAGGGGATAAGATGTCTGATCGCCGTGGTCCCGCAGCTGGGACCCCAGTGATCTCTGTGCAGCACCTAGCCTTTATTCAGAACACTGGGTGACAGGGTCGTAACGTCACAGCCACGCCCCTCGTGACATCACACCACACCCCCTCCCATAGACTTACATTGAGGGGGCGTGGCCGTGATGTCACGACCCCCACCGCCCGCTCCAAGCATTCAGAACTCTACTATATTAACTTTACACTAATACATTCATGTAAAATCCATTTTTAAACAGAAATTTTGGAAGTTTTCATTATTCCTACCTCTTAGCTTCATGGTCGCCGTCCCTACAGGATCCTTTTGCCTAAATAGACAAAATTCTCTTCAATTTGCAAAATAAGCGCAGGTCTAGTAGGAGAACGTGTTCACCCGCCGAACCGAGGAAATAAGTGTTAGGGATTGGATTCTACCCTGGAGAAAGTCTCTTTGATGTGTGATGTCACAGCAGATGACATCACGTGTATGTGTATCCATTGTAATGGCTGTACTGTACTTTACTTACACTATGTACAGTTATATACTGGGGGTTTACAAAGGATTTGAAGATTACAGTTTTAACCCCTTTAGAAGTCACAGCCCATTTTGGTCTTGAGGAGAAAGGACAGTTTCATTTTTATGTTTAAAATTTTTCCTCCTCCCCTTCTAAGAGCCATAAATCTTAAAATGTTCAACCTAAAGACCCATATGAGGGTTTGTTTCTTTTGCGACCAACTGTACTTTGTAATGAAACCTTTAATTTTAACATAAAATATATGGTACTATAAAAATGTATATATATTATTTGCGGCAGTAAATTGAGAAGTAAACCGCAATTTTGCAACTTTTGAGAGTTTTTATTTTTACACAGTGAAGTGTATGATAACACCGACATGTTCTTTTTATACTGTGGGTCAATGTTTGGGTACACGCTTTACTCTTTTTGTACTGTTTAAAAAAAAAAATCAAACTTTTTGAACATTGTAAGTACGTTTTAAATTGTACGAGGGCTAATTTTTTTCCGTATACATCCCTGCATACGGAAAAAGTCATAGAGGTCAGAAGAGGACAATTTTAAAGGTACTAATTTTGGTGCAAAAAGTTATAACTTTTAATGTTAAACAAAATCAAACCTTAATGAGCTGGATATCAATTTAATTGTATGGATCTAAAGAACAAGGTGTCATTTTTACCAAAAAGTGCACTGTGTAGAATCGGAAGTCCCTAAAAAAAAATTCTAAATGGTGTTTGTTTTTTTTTCAATTTTGCCCCACTAATATTTTTTTTCTCGTTTTGCTGTAGATTTTGTGGTGAAATGATTGATGTCATTACAAAGTACAATAAGTGGCGCAAAAAAACAGCCCTTATAGGAGTCTGTGTTATGATTTTAAGAAGGTGAGGAGGAAAAAACTTAAGCACAAAAATGAAAACCTGTTGTCCTGAATTTTTCATGTTCACTGCACCTGCACTCACATTTAACCCCTGGACATGTTTTATTCATATGGTTATGCTTGTACTGGCACTTAATCTGTGATTTGTTGTTTTTATCGGTACCACATTTGCGTACATGTGATTTTTGATGACTTTTTTTTATTTTATTTTTTTCTGGGATGTGATCACAATTCAGCATTGGACTTTTTTTATTTTTACGTTTTATGCCGTTCACCATATGGAATCATTAACACTATATTTTAATAATTCTGACTTTTCTGGACATTGTTATGCCAAATATGTTGATAAATTTTTTTTTTTTTTTACAAATTTTTATTTGTAAAATGGGAAGAGGGGGAATTAATTTTTTTATTGGAGGAGATACTTATTCCCATTATTAAATTATAACAGTTAATAGCTATCTTTTGATTTTTAATACTGATCAGTAATATCGACAATCTACTTCTCTGGTCTCAAGATCTCTGGAGATGGCGCACTACAATGCTCAGAAGAGGAGGAGCGCCATTGAGCTTTTGGAGAGAGAATTTGTTTGGAATGGGAGTCAGGGACCATGTGCGTTTACAAAGGCCCCCGTGGTGCCAGAACAGTGGACCCCCCACATGTGAACCGATTTTGGAAACTACACCCCTCACAGAATTTAATAAGGGGTGCAGTGAACATTTACACCCCACTGGCGTTTGACAGGTCTTTGGAACAGTGGGCTGTGCAAATGAAAAAATTCATTTTTCATTTTCAAGGGCCACTGTTCCAAAATTCTGTCAGACACCTGTGGGGTGTAAATGCTCACTGTACCCCCTTATTACATTACATGAGGGGTGTAGTGTCCAAAATGGGATTACATGTGGGGGGGGGGGGGTCCATTGTTCTGGTACTATGGGGGCTTTGTAAACACACGTGGCCTTCAATTCCGGAAAAAATTTATCTTCAAAAGCCCTATGGCACTCCTTCTCTTCTCAGCATTGTAGTGCACCCGCAGAGCACTTCACATCCACATATGGGGTATGTTCTTAATCTGAAGAACAAATTTTGGGGGGCTTTTTTTCCTATTTTCCCTTATGAAAATGAAAAATTTAGGGTAATGCCAGCATTTTAGTGATTTTTTTTTTTTTTTCATTTTCCCATCCAACTTTAATGAAAATTATTTAGTGTTAAGGCTCACTATACCCCTTATGTTCTGTGCGGGTTGTAGTTTCCAAAATGGGGTCACATGTGGGTATTTATTTTTTTGCGTTTATGTCTAAACCACTGTAAAATCAGCCACCCCTGTGCAAATCACCAATTTAGGCCTCAAATGGTCATGGTGGGCTATCACTCCTGAGCCTTGTTGTGCGTCTGAGAGCATTTTACACCCACATATGGGGTATTTCCGTGCTTTTCCTTTTACCGCTTGTGAAAATAAAAAGTATGGGGAAACATCAGCATGTTAGTGTAAAAATTTTAATTTTTTTACACTAACAGGCTGGTGTAGCCCCCAACTTTTCCTTTTCATAAGGGGTAAAAGGAGAAAAAGCCCCCCAAAATTTGTAGTGCAATTTCTCCCGAGAACGGAAATACCCCATATGTGTCCCTAAACTGTTTCCTTGAAATACGACTGGGCCATGTGCATTTGAGGACTAAATTATTGATTGCATAGGGGTATTCTTCGCCAGTGATTCCCAAACAGGGTGCCTCCAGCTGTTGCTAAACTCCCAGCATGCCTGGACAGTCTTTGGCTGTCTGGAAATGCTGGGAGTCGTTGCTTTGCAACAGGTGGAGGCTCCGTTTTGGAAACACTGCCATACGATACATTTTTCTTTATTGAAGCGGAAAACTCACTGTAAACTCGCCCGTGTGAATGTACCCTGTACAGACCGTGCCTGCTGGGAGTTGAACTTTTGCAACAGCTGGAGGCACACTGGTTGGAAAACCTTCAGTTAGGTTCTGTTACCTAACTCAGTATTTTCCAACCATTGTGCCTCCAGCTGTTGCAAAACTACAACTCCCAGCATGTACTGATCGCCAAAGGGCATGCTGGGAGATGTACAGGGTGGGCCATTTATATGGATACACCTTAATAAAATGGGAATGGTTGGTGATATTAACTTCCTGTTTGTGGCGCATTAGTATATGTGAGGGGGGAAACTTTTCAAGATGGGTGGTGACCATGGCGGCCATTTTGAAGTTGGCCATTTTGAATCCAACTTTTGTTTTTTCAATAGAAAGAGGGTCATGTGACACATCAAACTTTTTGCGAATTTCAAAAGAAAAACAATGATTTGCTTGGTTTTAATGTTCATGAGTTATTTAGAAGTTTCTGACCACTTCTAAAATGTGTTCAATGTGCTGCCCATTGTGTTGGATTGTCAATGCAACCCTCTTCTCCCACTCGTCACACACTGATAGCAACACCGCGGGAGAAATACTAGCACAGGCTTCCAGTATCCGTAGTTTCAGGTGCTGCAGAATGGGCAAAACAAATATTGGAACAGGACCCTCAGTTTACGCAGAAGATTTGTTCAGTGATGAGGCAAACTTTTATGTGAATGGTGAAGTTAAAGGGGTACTCCACCCCTAGACATCTTATCCCCTATCCAAAGGATAGGGAATAAGATGCCTGATAGCCTCACGCCCCTTCCCATAGACTTGCATTGAGGGGACGGGGCGTGACGTCACATGAGGGAGGAGTCATAACATCACAAACTTCTGTTCCCATGGTCGGGACTCAGACCCTCCAGTGCTTCCCGAGCAGAAAAAAAGGTGGGTGCCGCATGCTATATTGCGGGGGTCCCCAGCGGCGGGACCCCCGCGATCAGACATCTCGCTATAAGATGTCTAGGGGTGGAGTACCCCTTTAACAATCAAAACCACCGCTATTGGTCTGACACTAACCCACATTGCATAGATCCCTGCAAGACTGTTGGAACACAAAAATTGATGGTATGGTGTAGTATATGGGGTACAAAGATAGTGGGGCCATTCTTCATCAATGGAAACCTCAAGGCCACTGGATATGCGAAATTGCTACATGATGATGTGTTTCCCTCTTTATGCACTGAAGCTGGCACGTTCCCTGAGTTTTTTCTAGCAAGATGGTGCACCACCACATTATGGGTGTCAGGTCCGAGCATTCCTAGATGAAAAGTTTCCTGGAAAGTGGATTGGTCGTCGTGGGCCAGTTGAATGGCCCCCAAGGTCTCCCGATCTGACCCCCTTAGACTTTTATCTTTGGGGTCATCTTAAGGCAATTGTCTATTCTGTGAAGATACGAGATGTGCAGCACCTGAAACTACGGATACTGGAAGCCTGTGCTAGCATTTCTCCTGCGGTGTATATAGTAGTATATAGCAGTGTATACGGATACTGGAAGCCTGTGCTAGCATTTCTCCTGCGGTGTATATAGTAGTATATAGCAGTGTATACGGATACTGGAAGCCTGTGCTAGCATTTCTCCTGCGGTGTTGCTATCAGTGTGTGAAGAGTGGGAGAAGAGGGTTACATTGACAATCCAACACAATGGGCAGCACATTGAACACTATGTAAGTGGTCAGAAATTTGTAAATAACTCATGAAAGAATAAAGTTACGTTAAAACCAAGCACATCATTGTTTTTCTTGTGAAATTCCCAATAAGTTTGATGTGTCATATAACCCTCTTCTTATTGAAAAAACTAAAGTTGGATTCAAAATGGCCAACTTCAAAACGACCGCCATGGTCACCACCCATCTTGAAAAGTTTCCCCCCTCACATATACTAATGCGCCACAAACAGGAAGTTAATATCACCAACCATTCCCATTTTATTAAGGTGTATCCATATAAATGGCCCACCCTACAGTTATGCAACAGTTGGAGGTACGCAACTACAACTCCCAGCATGCCAAGACAGCTGTTTGGGCACGCTGGGATTTGCAGTTTTGCAACATCTGGAGGGCTACAGTTTAGAGACCACTGCACAGTGATCTCCAAATTGTGGCCCTCCAGATATTGCTAGGCAACTCACCAGCTTCCGTAGGATCCAGGGAGCCGTACCGCCATCCTCTTCTGCCGCCGATCGCTGCCCGCTGCTGCCACCGATGGGTAAGTGGACTTCGGTGACGGTCCCTGGCGGTTTCCCCGTTCTGACCCACCTATTGTGGCTGGGCAGAATGGGGAAACCGAAAGTTAACCCCCCCCCCTGTCCCCAAACTGCTAAAAATAAATAAATAAATGTTTTATGGTCACTGCACTTGCACTCACATTTAACCCCACGACATGTTGTATTCATATAGTAATTGCTTGTATGGGCACTGGTAATCATGGAATATTATATGAGATGCTCCGCCAGAATTTTCCATGATTCAAAATTTGGTGACAAACTCAGCAATTTTGACGGAAAAAAAAGGGTTGCGAAAAAGAACTCTCACATATTTTAGTCCCTTAAGGACAGAGCCCTTTTTCACCTAAAAAGGGTTCTCTGCCCCTAGACATCTTATCCCTTATCCAAAGGATAGTGGATAAGATGGAAGATTGCCGGGGTCCCGCTGCTGGGGACCCCAAGGATCTCTGCTGCGCCACACCTCTATTGTTACTGCACAGAGCGTGTTTGCTCTGCGCGTAATGACGGGTGATACAGGGGACGGAGCATCGTGATGTCAGGCTCCGCCCCCTCGTGACGTCACGACCCGCCCCCTCAATACAAGTCTATGGGAGGGGGCATGGCGGTTGCCACACCCCCTGCCACAGACTTGCATTAAGGGGGTGGGCCGTGATGTCACAAGGGGCGGAGCTGTGACGTCACGCTGCTCCGTCCCTTGTATCACCCGTCATTACGCAGAGAGTGAACTCGCTCTGTGCAGTAATAATAGTGCGGTGCCGCAGCGGCGATCCCGGGGGTCCCCAGCAGAGGGACCCCGGCGATCGGACATCTTATACCCTATCCTTTGGATAGGGGATAAGATGTGTAGGGGCGGAGTACCCATTTAAGGATTCAGCCCTTTTTTGCAATTCTGACCACTGTCACTTTATACATTAATAACTCTAAGATGCTTTTACTGATTATTCTGATTCCGAGATTGTTTATTCGCGACATATTCAACTTTAACACAGTGGTAAATTTTCATCGTTACTTGCATCCATTCTTGGTGAAAAATCCCCAAATTTCATGAAAATTTTGCATTTTTCTAACTTTGAAACTCTCTGCTTTTAAGGAAAATGGATATTGCTAATAAATGATATATTGATTCCCATATACAATATGTCTACTTTATATTTGCATCATGAAGTTGATATGTTTTTGCTTTTGGAAGACATCAGAGGGCTTCAAAGTTCAGCAGCAATTTTCCAATTTTCCACAAAATTTTTTCAGGGACCAGTTCAGTTTTGAAGTGCGTTTGAGGGGTCTTCTTATTAGATATACCCCATATATGACCCCATTATAAAAACTGCACCCCCCAAAGTATTCAAACTGACATTCAGAAAGTGTGTTAACCCCTTAGGTGTTTCACAAGAATAGCAGCAACGTTAAGGAGAAAATTCAAAATCTTCATTTTTTACACTCGTATGTTCTTGCAGAACCATAGAAACATAGAATGTGTCGGCAGATAAGAACCATTTGGCCCATCTAGTCTGCCCAATAATCTGAATACTATGAATAGTCCCTGGCCCTATCTTATATGAAGGATAGCCTTATGCTTATCCCATGCATGTTTAAACTCCTTCACTGTATTTGCAGCGACCACTTCTTCAGGAAGGCTATTCCATGTATCCACTACTCTCTCAGTAAAGTAATACTTCCTGATATTACTGCAAAGACCTTTGCCCCTCTAATTTAAAACTATGTCCTCTTGTGGTAGTTTTTCTTCTTTAAAATATGCTCTCCTCCTTTACCTTGTTGATTCCCTTTATGTATTTAAAAGTCTCTATCATATCCCCTCTGTCTCTTCTTTCTTCCAAACTATACATGTTAAGGTCCTTTAACCCCTTAAGGACCGGGGTTTTTTCCATTTTTGCATTTTCGTTTTTTACTCCTTGCCTTTAAAAAATCATAACTCTTTCAATTTTGCACCTAAAAATCCATATGATGGCTTATTTTTTGCGCCACCAATTCTACTTTGTAATGACATCAGTCATTTTGCCCAAAAATCTACGGTGAAACGGAAAAAAAAATCATTGTGCGACAAAATTGAAAAAAAAACCGCAGTTTTGTAACTTTTGGGGGCTTCCGTTTCTACGTAGTACATTTTTCGGTAAAAATGACACCTTATCTTTATTTTGTAGGTCCATACGATTAAAATGATACCCTACTTATATAGGTTTGATTTTGTCGGACTTCTGGAAAAAATCATAACTACATGAAGGAAAATTAATACGTTTAAAATTGTCATCTTCTGACCCCTATAACTTTTTTATTTTTCTGTGTATGGGTAGTATGAGGGCTAATTTTTTACGCCCTGATCTGAAGTTTTTAACGATACCATTTTTTGCATTGATAGGACTTATTGATCGCTTTTTATTCATTTTTAAATGATATAAAAAGTGACCAAAAATGCACTATTTTGGACTTTGGAATTTTTTTGCGCGCACGCCATTGACCGAGTGGTTTAGTTAATGATATATTTTTATAATTCGGACATTTCCGCACGCAGTGATACCATATATGTTTATTTTTATTTACACTGTGTTTTTTTTTTTTTTATTGGAAAAGGGGGGTGATTCAAACTTTTAATAGGGGAGGAGTTAAATGATCTTTATTCACTTTTTTTTTTGCAGTGTTATAGGTCCCATAGGGACCTATAACACTGCACAAACTGATCTTCATCATTGATCACTGGTTTCTCATAAGAAACCAGTGATCAACGATTCTGCCGCATGACTGCTCAGGCCTGGATCTCAGGCACTGAGCAGTCATTCGGCGATCGGACAGCGAGGAGGCAGGTAGGGGCCCTCCCGCTGTCCTGTCAGCTGTTCGGGATGCCGCGATGCAGCTCTGAGCGCGCGGCTAAAGGGTTAATAGCGCGCGGCGCCGCGATCGGCGCTGCGCGCTATTAGAGGCGGGTCCTGGCTTCACTATGACGCTGGGCCCGCCGTGATATGACGCGGGGTTACTGTGTAACCCCGCGTTATATCAGGAGAGCAGGACCAAGGGCGTACCTGTACGCCCTTGGTCCTTAAGGGGTTAACCTTTCCTTGTAAGTTTTATTCTGCAATCCATGTACTAGTTTAGTAGCTCTTCTCTGAACTCTCTCTAGAGTATCTATATCCTTCTGGAGATACGGCCTCCAGTACTGCGCACAATACTCCAATTGAGGTCTCACCAGTGTTCTGTACAGCGGCATGAGCACTTCTCTCTTTCTACTGCTTATACCTCTCCCTATACAGCCAAACATTCTGCTAGCGTTTCCTGCTGCTCTTTTACATTGTCTACCTACCTTTAAGTCTTCTGAAATAATTACCCCTAAATCAATTTCCTCAGATACTCAGGTCAGGGCAGTGTCAAATAATCTATATTCTGCCTGAGGGTTTTTACGCCCCAGGTGCATTATCTTGCACTTATCCACATTTAATTTCAGTTGCCAGAGTTCTGACCATTCTTCTAGTTTGCCTTAATCCTTTTCCAATTGGCGGATCCCTCCAGGAACATCAACCCTGTTACATATCTTTGTGTCATCAGCAAAAAGACATACCTTACCATCGAGACCTTCTGTAATATCGCTAATGAAGATATTAAACAATATTGGTCCCAGTACAGATCCCTGAGGTCCCCACTGGTGACAAGACCTTGCTCTGAATATTCTCCATTGATTACAACCCTCTGTTGTCTGTTACTCAGCCACTGCCTAATCCACTCAACAATATTGGAGTCCAAGCTCTATGACTGTAGTTTATTGATAAGTCTTCTATGTGGGACAGTGTCAAAAACCTTACTAAAATTTAGATATGCAATGTCTACTGCCCCTCCGCCATCTATTAGTTTAGTCACCCAGTCAAAAAAATCTATAAGATTTGTTTGAAATGATCTCTCTGAAGTCAACCCATGTTGTTTTTCATCTTGCAATCCATGGGATTTTAGATGTTCCACAATCTTATCCTTTAGTAGGGTTTCCATTAATTTCCCCACTATTGATGTCAGACTTACTGGCCTATAGTTGCTTGATTCCTCCTTACTACCTTTCTTGTGAATGGGCACAACATTTGCTAATTTCCAATCTTCCGGGACGGCTCCTGTTACCATTGATTGGTTAAATAAATCTGCTAACGGTTTTGCTAGCTCACCACTAAACTCTTTTAATAATTTTGGGTGTATCCCATCAGGCCCCTGTGATTTATTTGTCTTCACTTAAGGCAGTCGGCTAGCCCCTTATTCTCTTCTACATGCCTTCCTTCCTTTGTTTTTAATTTAGTTATTCCTTTTTTTGATTTCCTTTTTTCATTTATATATCTGAAGAATGTCTTATCCCCTTTATTCACAGACTGAGATAGTTTTTCTTCTGCCTGTGCTTTAGAAGTTCTTATAACTTGCTTGGTCTCTTTCTGCCTATCTTCATTGCTCTGGTTGTTTTATAATTACTAAATGCTAGTTTTTTGTTTTTTATGATTTTGGCCACTTCTGCTGAGTACCACAGTGGTCTCTTCCTTTTTCTGCTTTTACTGACAAGTCTTGTGCAATTTTCTGTTGCCTTCAATAAAGCGTCTTTTAAGTAGTCCCATTTCTCCTGAACTCCATGTAATTTGTTCCAGTCTGATAGGGACTCATTTATGACTAATTTCATTTTTGAAAATTCTGTTTTTCTAAAATCTAAAACTTTTGTTTTTGTGTGGTGTGACTCCTTCACTGTTCTTATATTAAACCACACTGACTGGTGATCACTAGATCCAGAGCTTTCGCCTACAATAACATCATATACCAAATCCCCATATGTGAATACCAAATCCAAAATGGCCTCCTTCCGCGTTGGCTCCTCAACCACTTGTTGTAGAGATAATCCCAGTAGGGAATTTAGAATATTTGTACTCCTGGCCGAATCAGCTATTTTGGTTTTCCAGTTTATATCCGGAAGATTGAAGTCTCCCATAATGATAACTTCTCCTTTCATTGTCATTTTAGATATTTTTTCAACTAGTAGATCATCTACTTCTTTAACTTGGCCAGGTGGTCTGTATATCACACCTACACGAGTTACTGCATGGTTACCAAACTGCAACGTAACCCAAACTGACTCTGTGGTTTCCTCACTAACTTGTATTAGGTTAGATTTTATGCTATCTTTCACATACAGGGCCACTCCTCCTCCTTTCTTGCCTTCTCTTTCTCTTCTGTATAAAGAGTACCCTGGTATGGATATGTCCCAGTTATTCCCTTCATTAAACCATGTCTCAGTAACGGCATTGGTTGTGTAGTGTTTTTATGGTACATTCACATGGGCGGAGATTTACAGTAAGTTTGAGCTGCGATGGAAAATTTGGAAAAACTCCCAGCATGCACTGGCAGACCATATATGCTGGGAGTTGTAGTTATGCAACAGCTGGAGGCACATTGGTTGGGAAACACAGAGTTTGTTACTTTACTCAGTGTTTCGCAACCATTGTGCCTTCAGCTGTTGCAAAACTAGAACACCCAGCATGTACAGTCTCAGTGCATGCTGGGAGTTGTATTTTTGCAACAGCTGGAGGCACACTGGTTGCAAAACACTGAGGTAGGTAACAAACTCTGTTTCACAACCAATGTGTCTCCAGCTGTTGCAAAACTGCAACAATCAGCATGCATTGACAGCCGAAGGGCATGCTGAGAGTTGTAGTTTTGCAACAGCTGGAGGCACACTGCTACAACTCCCAGCATACCCTTTGGTAGTCTGTGCATGTTGGGAGGTGTAGTTATGAAAAACTAGATGCACACTTTTTCATAGAAAAAATGTGCCTCCAGCTGTTGCATTACCACAACTCCCAGCATGCACAGACTACCAAAGGGCATGCTGGGAGTTGTAGTTGGAACTCCAGCTGTTGCAAAACTACAACTCCCAGCATTCCCTTTGGCTTTGCATGCCGAGAGTTGTTGCTAAGCAACATCAGGAGGTGAACAGGCCTCACCTCCTGCTGTATCCTGCCGCCGGGACCGCCGCACTGTATCCTGCCGCCGGGCCCAATCCTGCTGCTGCTTCGACCGATCAATCACGTGATCGTGAGGTGTCACCCATGCCACCTCACTCCTGCTGAGTAAGGGGGAATGGGGCTGTCTCGGACAGCCCCATTCACCCTTTTTTTCCGGGTCACCGGGTCACCAGAGACCCAATTGACACGGAATAACCACAAATCGCACATCTGAATGGACCTCTGGACCCCCCCTGGGCAATATGCCGGGATGCCTGCTGAACGATATCAGCAGGCATCCCGGTCCATGCCCAGCGAACGGCAGGAGCTGGAAGAACGCAGGGCATACCTATACGCCCTGAGTCCTTAAGGACTCGGAAATGGGGGCATATGGATACGCCCTGCGTCCTTAAGGGGTTAATATATTAAAAGCAGCACAAGAGACCTTTAAAAATGTGAGGAGAAAAAAAATGGTGTGATTAATATCGCTGGAACAGAAATGACAGTCATTTTTTGATATCTCACCCAATGTGAACTGAACTCAACCCACTTGTAAGTCTGAGTTTACCTGCTACTACATTGAGATGTGGTGACTGGGGTGTTGCAGTATGTAGCAGGGTCTGGTGGTATAAACCCTGGGGGCAAGATGTTGTTAACCCCTTAGTGTTCGTGACGCCAGGATGTGTTTATTCCGGTATGGTAACCGCCGTCAACCAATCCAGAAATGGTTTGTAATAAAGGAATGTCCACAGCAAGGATTCTGAATAAACTGGAACTTTTACTTGAAATGTTTAGGGAACAGTCTTTACAATTATGCAGTTCCTTCAGAGGCAACCGGGACACAGGATACCTTGCAGGCTTGCTGGGACTTGTAGTTTTGAGGATATTTATGCAGGCCACTATGCTACTAATATATTCCTTAGCTGAGGAGTAGTCACTGGATTTGTAGAGAGAATTGTAACTCACGTTTTAGAAGTGGCTGTGTTTCTTTAGGCTTTGGCCTAGATGAGATGAATTTGCAGTATACAGGACTTTGTGCTTCCTTTTAAGTCCAAGAGATAAGAGAGAGAGAATAGAGACTTCAGCACCTTATATACTAGGGGGCTGGACTAAAGCCCATTGGTTGCTAATGCCTGGGGTTCCTGTGCCCATGGAACTCTGGGTATATCACATGACAGTAGATCACATGACCAAGGAAGGTCCTATACATTTTATACAAACTGTACAACTTTATACATATGAATAATAGATGCACATAATGAATATACACTGCATTTATATGAGACAACAAGGGGGGAGCCCTGCAGGAGAGCCCTATGGACCTAAGAGACTCTTCCTGAAGGGACAGGTCCTGTACCGGGACACCTCAAATCCCCTTGTTTAATGAAAGTCGCCCTCAACGTCTGTCCCCTTAGGGAGAGGAGCGAAATGGCCATTGGGCCGAATGTAGTTCTGAAGCATTTAACTATAACGTCCAATTTCAGTACACATTAAAATGTCCATACATGCTCTGTAACTTGGGAACAGGAGGATATTGGTTAACTTTAGTACTTGCTGGATATAATTTACCATTTAATGGTTGAGACAAGGTTCCTTAAAGGGGTACTCCGCTGCCCTGTGTCGGAAGCTCCGCTCCCCAGCGTCCGGAAGTTTATTGTTCCTGACGCTGTGTGCGGGCTTCCGTGTTCAGGGCTGCCCCTCGTGACATCACGCCCGCCCCCTTCATGATGTTATGCCCGCCCCCTCAATGAAAGTCTATGGGAAGGGGGCATGATGGCCATCGTGCGCCCCTTCTCATAGTCTTTCGCTGAGGGGGAGGGCGTGACATCACGAAGGGGGCGGGCGTGACGTCACGAGGGGCAGCCCTGAACACGGAAGCCCGCACACAGCGTCCGGAACAATAAACTTCCGGATGCTGGGAAGCGGAGCATCGGACACAGGGCAGCGGAGTACCCCTTTAAGAACACAGCCATGAATATGGTAACAATACTTTTACATTTTACAACAATACCTTTATTTATTTTTATTATTGTTTTTTTTATAGAGATATACCTACATATTATTATGCATCTCTAATGACTATGCACATATTATTAGTACTATCACATTTGACTGACTGACAATCTTACTGACATTTGACTGCTATATAGAGTGGGGATCAAAAGTTTGGGCACCCCATGTAAAAATTTGTATTAAAGAAGCCAAGGAAAGATTGAAAAATCTCCAAAAGGCATCAAATTACAGATTTGACATTCTTATAATACGTCAACAAAAGTTAGATTTTATTTCCATCATTTACACTTTCAAAATAACAGAAAACAAAAAGATGGCGTCTGCAATAGTTTGGGTACCCTGCAGAATTTATAGCATGCACTGCCCCCTTTGCACAGCTGAGACCTGCCAGTGTCATGGATTGTTCTCAATCATCATCTGGGAAGACCAGGTGATGTGAATCTCAAAGGTTTTAAATGCCCAGACTGATCTGACCTTGCCCCAACAATCAGCACCATGGGTTCTTCTAAGCAGTTGTCTAGAAATCTGAAACTGAAAATAGTTGATGCTCACAAAGCTGGAGACGGCTATGAGAAGATAGCAAAACATTTTCAGGTGTCAATATCCTCTGTTCGGAATGTAATTAAGAAATGGCAGTCATCAGGAACAGTGGAAGTTAAAACAAGATCTGGAAGACCAAAAAAATATCAAACAGAACAGCTCGCAGGATTGTGAGAAAAACAATTCAAAACCCAGAAAGATCTGGCAGACACTGGAGTTGTGGTACACTATTCCACTATAAAAACATACTTGTACAAATATGGTCTTCATGGAAGAGTCATCAGAAGAAAACCTCTTTTACATCCTCACCACAAAAATTAGCGTTTGACCGTTTTGGAAACAAGTTCTGTGGATCGATGAGGTTAAAATTGAACTTTTTGGCCGGAATGAGCAAAGGTACGTTTGGAGAAGAAGGGGAACAGAATTTAATGAAAAGCACCTCTGTCCAACTGTTAAGCATGGGTGAGAGGATCAATCATGCTTTGGGGTTGTATTGCAGCCAGTGGCACAGGGAACATCTCACGAGTAGAAGGAAAAATGGATTCAATAAAACTTCAGCAAATTTTGGATGATAACTTGATGCCATCTGTGAAAAAGCTGAAGTTAAATAGAGGATGGCTTCTACAAATGGATAATGATCCTAAACACACCTCGAAATCCACGGGGGATTACATCAAGAGGCGTAAACTGAAGGTTTTGCCATGGCCTTCACAATTTCCCAACCTCAACATAATTGAAAATGTATGGATAGATGTTGAAAGAACAGTGTGTGACAGACAGCCCAGAAATCTCAAAGAACTGGAAAACTTTAGTAAGAAAGAATGGGCAAAGATACCTCAAACAAGAATTGAAAGACTCTTGGCTGGCTACAAAAAGTGTTTACAAGCTGTGATACTTGACAAAGGGGGCAGTACAAGATATTAACTCTGCAGGGTGCCCAAACTTTTGCAGACACCATTTTTTTGTTTTCTGTTATTTTGAAAGTGTAATTGATGGAAATAAAATCTAAATTTTGTTGACATATTATAAGAATGTCTAATCTGTAATTTGATGCTTCTTGGAGATTTTTCCATCTTTCCTTGGCTTCTTTATGCACATTAATACAAATTTTTACCTGGGGTGCCCAAACTTTTGATCCCCACTGTATGGTATGCATGATGTCTGCAATGGTTATACATACTCGACATTATCTCACTGTTGCTGCTACTACATTGAGATGTGGTGACTGGGGTGTAGCAGTATGTAACAGGGTCTGGTTGTATAAACCCTGGGGGCAAGATGTTGTTAACCCCTTAGTGTTCGTGACGCCAGGATGTGGTTATTCTGGTATGGTAACCGCCATCAATCAACCCAAGAACGGTTTGTAATAAAGGAATGTCCACAGCAAGGATTCTAAATAAACTGGAACGTTTACTTGTTTAGGGAACAGTCTTTACAATTATGCAGTTCCTTCAGAGGCAACCGGGACACAGGATACCTCACAGGTTTGCTTGGACTTGTTATTATTGAGATATTTAGGTAGACCACTGTGCTACTGATATATTCCTTAGCTGAGGAGTAGTCACTGGATTTGTAGAGAGAATTGTAACTCATGTTTTAGAAGTGGTTGTGTTTCTTTTGGCTTTGGTCTAGATGAGATGAATTTGCAGTATACAGGACTTTGTGCTTCCTTTTGAGTCCAAGAAATAAGAGAGTATAGAGACTACAGCCACTTATATACTAGGGGGCTGGACTAAAGCCCATTGGTTGCTAATGCCTGGGGTTCCTGTGCCGATGGAACTCTGGGTATATCACATGACAGTAGATCACATGACCAAGGAAGGTCCTATACATTTTATACAAACTGTACAAATTTATACATATGAACAATTAATACACATAATGAATATACACTGCATTTATAAGACAAGGGGGGAGCCCTGCAGGAGAGCCCTATGAACCTAAGGGACTCTTCCTGAGGGGACTTAAGGATGGTACAGGATAGGTCCTATACCGGGACACCACAAAGCTTAATGTTAATTATAGAAACAATTATATAACAACTCTATTATTTTATGGTTAAAAATACACACTGCACACCTTGTTAATTGTAGGACACGTACATGCTGGCGTACCCACTAAATTTGAAAATGTTGTGTAAAAAATAGAATAAGGCACAAAATAATTGTGTAAGATTTTTACAGACTACGTAAATAACCCATATGTGGCACTAAAATTTTCCATAAAAAAAAAAATAAAAAATCCATAGTAATGCAGCTTCATGCACATTTTGGGGTGGGTAATGTACCGAGCCGCTTTTTTTTTGTGTGGCTTCACTATTGTTTATGTGCCTGTTGGTGCTGCGCTGCCTTCCTTCCTGATGTAAACTCCTTCCTCAGCGCGGTGACGCATGTCTCCACCCACCAACGTCACAAAATGTGGTCTCAAAATTAAACAAAAAAGCCCCCAGGGTACGGATATTCATGGTGCGGCATAGTATGTTTTTAATACTTTTTTAATTTCAGAGGAGGGTGGATGGGATGTTGCGGGATAGTTGGAGTGCAGCTATTTAGTGCCAGGGAGGCCAGTCAGGGTGTCACCTGATGCAGTACACCCCCTCCCAGTCACTCTCTAGTAACACTAATGGTAATAAAGGGTAGATAAAGAACTTCGGCTATTAACATAAGGGAAAACTTTTCTATTTTAAAAAAAGGCTTTTGCAAGTGGGTTTCCCAGGTTTTGCTTCCGTGCGATTTATTTTTCAAAGTCGTGCGACTTTTTGATAAATAGGTCACACATAAGCAAAAGTAAGTTAAAAAACAATTGTCATATAAAAGCCGTACGTTTGAAAAGAATGATAAATCTCCTTCAAAAAGTTTTTTCTGGAACTTCGTTTCTCGGCACAGACGTCTCTACCATGATATCCGTCTTCCAGAGCTGCCAAGGAGACTTCCAATAACAATACTCCAGATCACAAAAACTCTGGAGATGGCTTCTGCAGCAGCGGAGGAGCAAGATGAGACACACAACTCGTGTTGCTTTTGGCTCCAAAGAAATGGAATCTGCATTAAGTGCAAGTTCCCACTTCAAAGGTTAGGACCATTCCCATATAATCTTACACTAAGAGCTATTCTCATACCGGCCCCACTGCATCTGTACAGCACAGTGTTTCCCAACCAGGGTGTCTCCACCTGTTACATAACTACAACTCCCAGCATGCCCTTTGGCTGTGCATGCTGGGAGTTGTAGTTATGAAACAGTAGGAGGCACACAGGCCTCACCTCCTGCTGCCAGTCATTTCCTGCCCCCAACAGTAAGCTTTCCCCGCCGCTGCACACTACATGGTCGGTACCCGCTCTCGCCCTCCAGACTAGGGGCAGAACGGGTGCCGTCAGGACAGCCCAGAAGACGCAGTGATTCATCAGCCGGTCTCAGCCGACCAATCACCATGATCGTGAGGTGGCACCAGTGCCACCTCACTCCTGCTGGGCAATTGTGATTGGTGCTGTCTCGGACATTCGGTATTCGGTACATTCGGGTAAATCTTTTTATTCTTTTTTGGACTTTTTTAGCGATCCTAAAAAATTATGGAGATTTTATTAAAATTTCGTAGGGTACCATAAAAAAATAATAATAAAAAAGATACAGAAGTGATGGAAAAAATTGTATCTAACGAAATGTATCTTTTTTTATTGTGAAATGTTTATAAATTTTTAAACAGGGATCAATTTATGTGAGCGGGTAAAGCACTAAAAATGTAGCCGACAATAATAAAAATGTATTGTGTGCGTGTTTTTCATTTTTTTTTAAACATTTTTTAGGTAGTACTACTACTCCCAGCATGGAACACACTGTTCCATGATGGTAGTAGTAGTTACCTGTACTAATTGACAGATCGCCGGGGTCCCTTGCGATCCTCTTGTATAGATGCGGCGGCAGCTCTTCTATGGTCCCCTGCACTCACGTATATATACACATATTCATATTTCCCGCAGAGCTGTGATTGGCCAGATGGTTCCAGCCAATCACAGCTCTCTGTGAGAAATAGGAATATGTGTATATATACGGCCGTGCAGGGGACCATAGGAGCGCGGCCGCCGCATCCATACATTATACAGGAGCATCACAGCGGGTGTCAGGAGTGATACCTGCAGTGATCTTTCCTTTACTACAAGTACTACTACTCCCAACAATGGAGTACACTCTGCTCCATGCTGGGAGCTGTAGTACCTGCATTAATCGACAGATCGCAGCAGGTGTCAGAAGTTACACTCGCTGCGATATGTCTATTAATGCAGGTACTACAGCTCCCAGCATGGAGCAGAGTGTGCTCCATGTTGGGAGTATTAGTACCAGCAGTAAGGGACAGATCCCAGCGGATGTCACTCCTCCTGACACCCGCTGCTATCGCCCTTATATGAATGTCGGGATCAGCTGTTCTCAGGGCTACAGAGCCGGGAGAACAGCTGACGCTGAGCCGTAGGTATACATCGTATATCTACTGCCCAGCAAGAACTTAAAGTGAACCTGCAATGTGTATACAGTATACACATTGCTGGCTCACTTAACCCCTTGCTGAGCTGTGCGTTATGCGCAAGCCCAGCAAGGGAAGAGTTAACTTACACTGCTGGACAGTGTAGGTTAACCCTTTGGGCAGTATACACTATATACAGCTATCTATAGATAGCTGTATATAGTGTATACAGAAGATGAAGTCCGCTTTCCTCCCTCGAGTATCAGGCAGGTCCGTGTAGCTCCGCCCCCAGTGATGATGTCATTAGGGGGCGGAGCTACAGAAGGGAACAAGGCTAGTTAATCTGAAGCTCTGTTCACATTGTCCGTTTTGTATAATGTGAACAGACCCTTCTGGCAGTGTCTACCCAGACAGAGAGACTCCAGCTGTTGCTAAACTACAACTCCCAGCATGCCCAGACAGCCAAAGGCTGTCTGGGCATGCTGGGAGTTGTAGTTTTGCACCAATTGGTGGCTCCCTGTTTTGGTAGACATTGCATCATGGGTGCTCTCCCCAGCGGACAGCGCCAAAAATGTCATAACCAATTTTTTGTGTTTTTTTCTTCTCGTTTCAGATCCATGTATGCAGAGGATTACTGCAGATTCAATGGATTATGGCGGATTACTTTTTTTATTTTAATAAAATGGTTAACGAGGGCTGTGGGGGAGTGTTTTTTAAAATAAAATAATTTTTCCAATGTGTGTTTTTTATTTAATTGAATTTTCAGGCTTAGTAGTGAAAGCCGGTCTTATTGACTGAATCCATTACTAAGCCAGGGCTTAGTGCTAGCTCCAAAAACAGCTAGTGCTAACCCCCAATTATTACCCCGGTACCCACCGCCACAGGGGTGCCGGGAAGAGCTGGTACCAACAGGCCCGGAGCGTCAAAAAATGGCGCTCCTGGGCCTAGGCAGCAACAGGCTGGCGTTATTTAGGCTGGTGAGGGAGAGTAACAATGGTCCTCGCCCACCCTGGTAACGTCAGGCTGTTGCTGTTTGGTTGGTATTGTGCTGAGAATGCAAATACGGGGAACCCTCTACGTTTTTTTTATTTTTTTTATTTAAATAAAATAAAAAACATATAGGGTTCCCCGTATTTTCATTCTCAGCACAATACCAACCAAACAGCAACAGCCTGATGTTACCAGGGTGGGCGAGGACCATTGTTACTGGCCCTCCCCAGCCTAAATAACGCCAGCCTGTTACCGCCTAGGAACAGGAGCACCATTTTTGACACTCCGGGCCTTTTGGTACTGGCTCTTCCCGACATCCCTGTGGCGGTGGGTACCGGGGTAATAATTGGGGGTTAGCTCTAGCTGTTTTTGGGGCTAGCACTAAGCCCTGTCTTAGTAATGGAGTCAGTCAATAAGACCAGCTTCCACTACTAAGCCTGAAAATTCAATAAAGAAAAACACAAGACATTGGAAAAATTATTTTATTTAAAAAACACTCCCCCACAGCCCTCGTTAACCATTTTATTAAAAGAAAAAAATAATAATCCGCCGTAATCCATCAAATCCGCAGTAATCCTCTGTATACACGCATCTGAAACGAGAAGAAAGAAAAACAACACAAAAAATTGGTTATGACATTTTTGGCGCTGTCCGCTGGGGAGAGCACCCATGATGCAATGTCTACCCAAACAGGGAGCCACCAATTGGTGCAAAACTACAACTCCCAGCATTCCCAGACAGCCTTTGGCTATCTGGGCATGCTGGGAGTTGTAGTTTAGCAACAGCTGGAGTCTCCCTGTCTGGGTAGACACTGCCAGAAGGGTCTGTTAACATTATGCAAAACGGACAATTTGAACAGAGCTTCAGATTAACTAGCCTTGTTCCCTTCTGTAGCTCCGCCCTCTAATGACGTCATCACTAGGGGGTGGAGCTACACGGACCTGCCCGGTACTCGAGGGAAGTAAGCGGACTTCGTCTTCTGTATACACTACATACATGTGGTAGCCCTTGGGGGGTGTATGGTAGGGATGGTATAATGTTGGTATATGAGGGGTTAATATTAACCCAGCCACTCGTGACGCCAGGGTGAGGGGTGGTTTGCTGAATCCATGTTCCGGCCTATCACCGCCCTTCCCAGAAACGATAGGTGCAATGAAATGACTGAAGGTCCACAAGCAGATTTACCTTGAACTTGAATAACTTTACTGCAGTGCTTGCAATATCCAATGCGTAGTAACAGTCTCATATAACAGTTCTTAGGTTGCTTAGCGACTGGCAGAAGTTGCGGACCTTGCATTAAACTTGTAGTTTCTGAATTTAGGGAGTGATGTGCAGATCCGTCCGGATTTAGGGGAAATATTGGGTCCGGTGATACTGCAGAGTGCTTAGGGGATGACACACTCTATAATTTAGATCATTCAGCCGTTGCCGCAAGGCTCAGGCCTAACTCACTGCGATATAGGTCTTCTATCTAGAGATAGCTGTATATAGTGTATAACGCCCAAAGGGTTAACCTACACTGTCCAGCAGTGTAAGTTAAATCTTCCCTTGCTGGGCTTGCACATAACGCACAGCTCAGCAAGGGGTTAAGTGAGCCAGCAATGTGTATACTGTATACACATTGCAGGCTCACTGTAAGTTCTTGCTGGGCAGTAGATATACGATGTATACCTACGGCTCAGCGTCAGCTGTTCTCCCGGCTATGTAGCCCTGAGAACAGCTGATCCCGACATTCACATCAGGAGGATCGCAGCGGGTGTCAGGAGAAGTGACATCCCTGGGATCTGTTCCTTACTGCAGGTACTAATACTCCCAACATGGAGCACACTCTTCTCCATGCTGGGAGCTGTAGTACCTGCATTAATAGACATATCGCAGCAGAGTGTAACTTCTGACACCCACTGCGATCTGTCTATTAATGCAGGTACTACAGCTCCCAGCATGAGGCAGAGTGTGCTCCACGTTGGGAGTAATAGTACTTGTAGTAAAGGAAAGATCACTGCAGGTATCACTCCTGACACCCGCTGTGATGCTCCTGTATAATGTATGGATGCGGCGGCCGCGCTCCTATGGTCCTCTGCACGGCCGTATATATACACATATTCCTATTTCTCACAGAGAGCTGTGATTGGCTGGAACCATCTGGCCAATCACAGCTCTGCGGGAAATATGAATATGTGTATATATACGTGAGTGCAGGGGACCATAGAAGAGCGGCCACCGCATCTATACCTTATACAAGAGGATTGCAAGGGACCCCTGCGATCTGTCAATTAGTACAGGTAACTACTACTCCCATCATGGAAGAGTGTGTTCCATGCTGGGAGTATAGTACTACCTAAAAAATGTTTTTTAGAAAAGTGAAAAACACGCACACACTACATTTTTATTATTGTCGGCTACATTTTTAGTGCTTTACCCGCTCACATAAATTGATCCCTGTTTAAAAATGAATAAACATTTCATAATAAAAAAGATACATTTCGTTAGATACAATTTTTTCCATCACTACTGTATCTATTTTATTATGATTTTTTTTATGGTACCCTACGAAATTTTAATAAAAAAGGTATCTCCATAATTTTTTAGGATCGCTAAAGTCCAAAAAAAGAATAAAAAGATTTACCGAATGTACCCGAATACCGAATGTATCCGAAAAATCAAATTGCATCTTTATCCTTTTTATTATCTTTGTTATCAGAATGAATTCTTTACGTCATTTAGGGATAACGAATGCATTCGTTATTTACAGCTATTCGTATTATCGTGGCTATTCGGGAATGTTCAAAATATGTTTTCGTGCATTCGGATCGGTCCGAATGCCCGAAAACGGTAAAATTCGGTAAATTAGACATTCGTGCTGAACTGAATTGCACATGTCTAGAAGTTACACTGTACCAGGACATTGCGCCCACGACCTCCCGGCGCTCATGACCACAGGTATTGACTCTATTACTATCTCCGATCACGCTCCTGTACATCTTTCTTTGTCTCTGTCCCCTTTCCCCTCCAATTCTTGGCGCTGGAGATTGAATGAAGGCATCCTTTCTAATCAGACTGCTCTAGCTGACATTACGCAACAGTTATCCTTATACTTTGATTTAAACTCTAAGTCGGGAACGGCCTTCATGCGAGGGATATTCATTTCCTGGGGTTCCAAACTGAAGAAAGAGAGGCAGCGCAAGATCACTGACATTCTGTCTGAAATCTCCACCCTGGTGAGGATACACAAGTGTACCGGGGCGATAGCGATTCAGGAGACACTTAAATCCCTATGCACCACCCTTAATACTCTCCTCACCGAAAAATCAGCGGAGGCCTACCTCCACCACAGGCACCGTATTTATGCACACGGGGACAAGGGAGGTAAGCTCATGTCCACACTTATAAAGAAGGCGAGAACAAAACAACACATTCATGCAGTGAGAGATGAGAGAGGCCACCGGTATACAGACACGCCCTCCATTGCTAAAGCTTTCCAGACGTTTTACACCTCTCTGTATAATTTATCAGAGGGAGAGTCCCCGGACTCTGCTTCCGGACGTAGAGAGGCGACGAAAAGATTTCTGACATCACTAAACCTCCCTACTTTGGACGAACACATGCAGAGAGAACTCATGCTACCTATTACCCCAGAAGAAGTGCAGAGAGTGGTCTCTTTTTTCCCACCGGGGAAGAGTCTGGGCCCGGACGGTCTTCCACTGGAATACTACCGTAAATTTGCGGACGTTCTGATCCCCCACCTCACCTCTGTTTGCGAGGCTTTATTCCGTGGGTCTCCTCTCCCTAAACAGTCCCTTGAAGCACATGTCACTCTCATTCACAAGGAAGGCAAGAACCCAGAAGACTGTGGGAGCTACAGACCAATATCACTTCTGAACTTAGACCTCAAAATCTGGGCTAAACTGCTCTCCTTGAGAATCAAGAGTCATCTTCCCCACTTAGTAGACGTGGACCAGTCGGGATTTGTACCAGGTAGGGAGGGTCGCACGAACACATTGAGACTGCTAACTGCGATCCAACATGCTCACATGAAAAGACTGCCCCTTGTCCTTCTTGGCATTGACGGCATTTGATAGGGTCAATTGGGAGTATATGAAGGAGACGCTACACTGCTTCGGATTTCCCCTGCAGTTTATAACAGCTCTTATGTCCCTTTACACACAACCGTATGCTTCGTTGATGGTCAACGATGACATATCCCCCCGTTCTGGATCACAAACGGGACCAGGCAGGGATGCCCCCTGTCCCCAACCATTTTTATACTAACAATGGAAACGCTTTTACAGAGAGTTCGACAGTTGACCAGTATCTCAGGATACAAAACCCCGAGGGGAGAGCTTAAAGCACTAGCCTTCGCAGATGATTTACTATTTCTCTTAAGTGACCCTGCACACGGACTGCCTAGTTTATTAGACCTGTTCGGAGAATTTGGCTCGCTGTCGTACTTTAAAGTAAATGTTTCTATGTCGGAATTATTAAACATTACTCTATCTGCAGCTAAGATTAGGGAGATCGGCTCCCTGTCCCCTTTCCCCTGGGCCAAATCGTCACTCACGTATCTAGGGGTTAAAATACCTAGCTCGCTCACAAGCATTTTTCAACTTAACTTCAAACCCCTACTAGCAGAGATTAAAGAGACATTGGCTGGATATGATCTTCCCCTGATCCTATGGATGGGTAGGAAAAACCTGGGTAGGAAAAACTCAGATGTTAATAAGTGCAGGTCAATGTTTTGATGCCAGATCTGTACTGTTATCTATACTATGATGGAGAAGGCGCTGCTGCGACAGCGACCCCCTCGCCTACCTTTGTTCCTTATCTCTTTGTATTGTGCGTTAATGACTTTAAAATAAAATAAAAACTTGTTTGAAAAAAAAAAAGTCTGATGTGTAAGTGAAAAAAAATGTTTACACTAAAATGCTGTTTTCCCCCCAAATTTTACATTTTTGCAAGGGGTAATAGGAGAAAATGACCCCCAAAATTTGTAAGCCCATTTCTTCTGAGTGTGGAAATACCCCATGTGTGGATGTCAAGTGCTCTGCTGGTGAACTACAATGCTCAGAAGAGAAGGAGCGCCATTGAGCTTTTGGAGAGATAATTTGTTTGGAGTAGTAGTCAGGGGCCATGTGCATTTACAAAGCCCCCGTGGTGCCAGAACAATGGACCCCACACATGTGACCCCATTTTGGAAACTACATCCCTCACAGAATTTTATAAGGAGTGCAGTGAGTATTTACACCCCACTGGTGTTTGACAGGTCTTTGGAACAGTGGGCTGTGCAAATTAAAAATTACATTTTTCATTTTCAAGGACCACTGTTCCAAAAATCTGTCAGACACATGTGGGGTGTAAATGCTCACTGTACCCCTTATTACATTATGTGAGGGGTGTAGTTTCCCAAATGGGGTCACATGTGTGGGGCGGGGTCCATTGTTCTGGCACTATGGGGGCTTTGTAAACACACGTAGCCTTCAATTCCGGACAAAATTTATCTTCAAAAGCCCAATGGTGCTCCTCTCTTCTGAGCATTGTAGTTCGCCCGCAGAGCTATGTTCTTACTCAGAAGAAATGGGGTTACAAATTTTGGGGGGCTTTTTTCCTATTTTCAGTTTTTTTTACTTTTTTATTTTCCTATCCAACTTTAATGAAAAATTCTTCAAACACCTGTGGGGTGTTAAGGCTCACGATACCACTTGTTACATTCCTTGAGGGGTGTAGTTTCCAAAATGGGGTCATATGTGGGTATTTCTTTTTTTGCGTTTATGTCAGAACCGCTGTAAGATCAGCCACCCTTGTGAAAATCACCAATTTAGACCTTAAATGTGCATAGTGCACTCTCCCTCCTGAGCGTTGTGGTGCGTCCGCAGAGCATTTTACGCCCACCTATGGGGTATTTCCGTGCTCAGGAGAAATTGCGTTACAAATTTTAGGGGTATTTTTTTCCTTTTACTGCTTGTGAAAATAAAAAGTATGGGGCAACACCAGCATGTTAGTGTAAACATTTTTATTTTTTTACACAGGCTGGTGCAGCCCCATACTTTTCCTTTTCATAAGGGGTAAAAGGAGAAAAAGCCCCCCAAAATATGTAGTACAATTTCTCCCGATTATGGAAATACCCCATGTGTGGCCCTAAACTGTTTCCTTGAAATATGACAGGGCTCCGAAGTGAGAGAGCGCCATGCGCATTTGAGGACTAAATTAGGGATTGCATAGGGGTGGACATAGGGGTATTCTATCCCAGTGATTCCCAAACAGGGTGCCTCCAGCTGTTGCTAAACTCCCAGCATGCCTGGACAGTCAGTGGCTCTCTGGAAATGCTGGGAGTTGTTGTTTTGCAACAGCTGGAGGCTCCATTTTGGAAACACTGCCGTAAGATACGTTTTTCATTTTTATTGGGGGGGAACAGTGTAAGGGGGTGTATATATAGTGTTTTACCCTTTATTATGTGTTAGTGTAGTATTTTTAGGGGACATTCGCACTGGCGGATTACAGCGAGTTTCCCGCTAGGAGTTTGCGCTGTGGCGAAAAATTTGCCGCAGCTCAAACTTGAAACATAAACCCCACTGTAAACTCGCCCGTGTGAATTTTCCCTGTATGTTCACATGGGAGGGCAAACCTCCAGCTGTTTCAAAACTACAACTCCCAGCATGTACTAATGGACCGTGCATGCTGGGAGTTGTACTTTTGCAATAGCTGGAGGCACACTGGTTGGAAAACCTTCAGTTAAGTTCTGTTACCTAACTCAGCACTTTCTAACCAGTGTGCCTCCAGCTGTTGCAAAACTACAATTCCCAGCATGTACTGATCGCCGAAGGTCATGCTGGGAGATGTAGTTATGCAACAGCCGGAGGTACGCAACTACAACTCCCAGCATGCCAAGACAGCTGTTTGCTATTTGGGCATTCTGGGATTTGTAGTTGTGCAAAAGCTGGAGGGTCACAGGTTGGAGATCACTGTGCATTGATCTCCAAACTGTGGGCCTCCAGATGTTGCAAAACTACAAATCCCAGCATGCCCAGACTGCAAACTGCTTTGTGGGCATTCTAGGAGTTGTAGTTTTGCAACATCTGGAGGGCTACAGTTTAGAGACCACTGTATATTGGTCTCAGACTGTAGACCTCCAGATGTTGCTAGGCAACTCACCGGCTTTCGTAGGATCCAGGGAGCCGCATCGCCGTCCTCCTCTTCTGCCGCCGATCACCCCTGCCGATCGCCGCCTGCTGCCGCCGCCGGTTAGTGATTGGGCTTCGGTGCCGGACCCTGTCGGTTTCCCCGTTCTGCCCAGCCTACTGTGGGTGGGTAGAAAGGGGAAACTGAAAGTTAACCCCCCTGCCCCCGATCTGCAATTGGTTGTCGCTTCTTGATGACCATTAGCAGGGATAGGAGGGGTGGCACCCCTGCCACCTCACTCCAATCCCTTCAGGGGGATCGTGGGTTTCTTTGACAACCGCGATCCCCTTTATATACCAGTCACCATAGACCTGTATGACCATAGGCGTGCGCAGCCTATTGCATTAGGTTGTGCATCCTAAAGTACAAACTCACGCCGCACGCATGCGTATATATATATATATATATATATATATATATATATATATATATAGAAATAATGGGTCAAGGGGAGCACCGTGCACCAGGATTCCAGATCCGCCCGGGTGCCAAGCTTCAGGAACCGACCAATTCCCAAGTAATATGTAGAATCAAGTAGAAGCGGCACACCAGTTTACCCGTGAAAGCGTGGGTTTATTCACACATCTGTGCAGAAAAGCTACGTTTCGGCTCGACAATAGAGCCTTTCTCAAGCATATCAAACATTATACAAGCATGTGTATATATAGGCCCTCCAATTGGATACACAAATGAGGGGGGTGTGCCCAAACAAAAATCAAAACAAACTAGAAAAGTACTCCAATAGACCATCATCGGTCTCATATACATGTGTTATAAATACAGCGGTATACAATCATATATAGTGCTTACATATTGTTCATATAATACAGTGATTCAATAGTGTACCGTGCATATAAATACTAATGAATTCATCTGAGGTCCGGTTCAAGAGGCGGCGTTCACCTGTTGACAGCAGCATAGATGTCCAATCAGGGTCAACTTCCGTTGAAAGCAGTGTGTTTGTACACAAAGTCAGTGCGCAGGTGCCGTTTCGTTACTTCCGGTCGTCGCCGGAAGTCGTCACCAGTTGCCGGGTAAGATGTCCATATCTCCACAGCGCATGTGTCAATATTCTGTGCGCACGCGCACATCAACAATTACAGTACGGGCGCCATGTTGAGTACTGGCAAGTTTAAGGGCAAGGTAAAGTACTGAGGATGACCATACTAACCTATAAATAAGGGCAAGAACCATTTTTAAATAAATGTATCATATATTCAGCTCATAAGGTATAACACCCTACATTGTATATGGTTTGCGGCCATGGCTCATTTTGAAGGGGTCTGTCCTATGGACAGAAACCAGTGGTGTCGGCAGCCTATTCTGACCAATTACATATCAGGTCTAAAGCCTGTTCTCAAGGAACCATCTCCGTGTTCTGGTCCCACAACTAGGACTCCTTCACTATGTGGTTCCATATATAGTTCGGCAGAGCTGCCCACTGGGACATGCATAACCCCCATTATGCGCTCCCTAATACAATGTGATTAAATAAATATCTCAAGCCCTTTTCTAAACTAGGTCATCCCCAATACTATATCCAAGATCCCATAAAGCTGCAATCACAAAGTGATGTGGGATGTTTGACATCCTAAATTACCCTATATATTCAGCAGAATCCTTGTGGTGGTCACAGGTGTAACGCCAGCTCATCTCCGGACCCAGATGGTGAGTATCTAGAAACATAAAGAGGCATAGTGTAAGTGACAAATATAAAAAAATCGTAAAAAAGTTACAGCACCATTACTACGGAGTAGCTGACAGAACCTATAAAAATATATATATACATACATATACATACACACACACACACATACAAACACACAAATACACTCTTGCTTGCATGCACACATACATAAACAGAGAAGACACCACTAGATAAATCCATTGTCCCCGTAGTCATCCAGATAGCCAATACAGATACCAAACATGCAAGAAAGTCCAAGACCACAGCACCAAAATTGGAAAAAAAGAGCTATTATTTATTGGTTCCTCAAAAAAACTTTTGGGGAACTAATAAACTACAGTTCTTTTGCACGTATCAGTTTATAATTTTTGGTGCTGTGGTCTTGGACTTTGTTGCAAACCTGTATACCATATAAGTAATTGTATCCAGGATCATATAAAGGTAGATACCAGCTGTACACAGGATCTGTATACCATATAGGGGATTATAGTTACATCTAGGGACTCACAGGTAACATAATTTCTGATCAGCGATGTCCTCTTTCCTTTTCTTGTGTATCTGGATCAGATTGACATGTCAACTTCTTCCAGGTAAAAACCATCTCTTTAGCATCTGCAGGAAAAACATGTTAGACTCTGCATTTTTCCAGTGCAATGCCCTCTCATAATAAGGAATAGTAGGTACCCCATTAAGTAGGCCTTTCCCCCACCATAGACCCCCTCATTAGATAAATACGTCTGAAAGTAGGTAGGTTGTTAGCTATCTAGATAGGTAGGTAGGCAGGTAAGTAGGTAGCTAGCTACATGGGTAGGTTGCAACTATGTCGGTAGCTAGGTATGTTCATAGCTAGGTTGGTTGTTAGCTAGATAGCTTGTTAAGTGTCTAGGTAGATTGTTAGCTAGCTAAGTAGATAGCCATACAGGTAGGTAGTTAGGTTGCTAAGTAAATAGCTAGGTAGGTAGCAAGGTTGGTTCTTAGCAACATAGGTGGGTAGCTAGCTAGGTAGCCAGGTAGGCAATTAGCTAGGTAGGTTGTTAGCTAGCTAGGTAGCCATGTAGTTAGGTTGCTAGGTAGATAGATAGCTAGGTAGGTAGCCAAGTAGTTAGGTAGATGGATAGTTAGGTAGGTAGATATTCAGGTTGCTAGATAGCCAGGTAGATAGTCAGGTAGCCAGCTTGCTATGTAGGTAGCCAGGTAGTTAGATAGCCAGGGAAGTAGGAAACCAGGTAGGTAGGTTGTTAGCTAGATTGGCAGGTAGGAATTAACACTTTTCAGGTTAAAATGATGGGTTTCCCAGTACATTAATAATATAGACACTGATTTGAATAGGGACCTTCCATACAATTAAATATACCTTTTATTATGTTCCAATAAAATATCGACTTACACTACAAAATATACAGGCTGCCACCGATCACCTATGGATTAGGACACATTTATCTTATTGCACTTGAGTATAAGTAGTCTCTCAGGATAAACTCCATATAAAGGGCAAAAACAGTGTATAAAAACACACAAAATATACACACAATTAATTATATATGCGTGACATCACAGGATACACATATGCGGGGGATATTTTCTCCTATTCTGACCCCTATTTTTTATTTCTCCTTATATGTCCTGTATGAGGGGCATTTATTTGCGCACCGATCTGTGATTTTTAACGGTTCCGTTTTTGTTTCGATGGGACCTTTTGATTGCTTTCTTTTGTCTTTTTGATTAAATTCTGGAGTTGCAGTTAGTTACTAACTACAACTCCCAGCATGCCTTGATACAGCCTGTGGCTCAGCAGCATGTTGGACTATATAGTAGAATATAGTATGGATCAGTGTTTCCCAACCAGAGGTGCCTCCAGCTGTTGCAAAACTGTAACTCCCAGCATGCCCGGACAGCCAACAGCTGTCCAGGCATGCTGGGAGTTGTAGTTTTGCAACAGCTGGAGGCACTCTGGTTGGGAAACACTGGTATAGTATATGGTGCAACATTCTGGTAGTTGGTGGATTGGTTATATAAATACCGGCCAGGTGGCACCCTACTTTAGACTCCTCTGCCCCCTGCCCCTCTGTCCCCTCCTCCTGTACATTTGCTCCTTCCCAGCCCCCTCTGCCACCACTTCTTCGCACTGTTCTGTGACTGTCCCTCCACAGACCCCCTCCTTCACAATCTTTTGATCCCTGACCCCAACAACCACCCCCCCTCCTGGTCACGCCTGGCTGCTGCCTTCTGCAGTGGTTTAAGCTCCGAGCTTCCGTCCTGCTCGGAGCAGCCGGGGCAGGGGGGCGTGCCTGCGCACGGAAGTGTGCTACTCCTAAAGTAGCAGTGTCCCCGGCCCGGCCTAAGGAACTTGGGACCGGAGGACCTGCCCTGAGTGGGGTCCCTTTCTGCGTGCCAGAGTGGCCCCACTGTTTTACAAATATATTTAAAAAATGGAGGAAGATTTTAAAAAAAGCCGGAGCAGCTGACATCCGGGGCCCAGGCCCCGAATAAAATGACCTAGTGACGCCCCTGAGCCTGGGCTTGATTAGGGTGTGCCCAGGCACACCCGGCACACCCCGTGCGCACGCCTATGTGTATGACCCGGAATCGGCGCAAATCGCCGGTGTAAATACACCGGCGATTTGCAGCGATCGCCGACATGTTGCACGGGATGCCTGCTGAATGATTTCGGCTGGGATCCCGGTCCGGTCCCCGCCCAGCGTGTGGTGGGGATCGGAATTCCCAGGGGCGTATGGATACGCCCTGGGTCCTTAACGATCAAAAACCCAGGGCGTATCCATATGCCCTGGGTCCTTAAGGGGTTAAGGGGTTAATAAAAGTAATAGTAATAATAATAATAATTATACTGTTTCTACCATATCCACTTATCCAGAGATTTTATGCTAGAGATATATTGTCATCCTTCATTCCTGGGAATCCACCTCTCCCCTTCTACAGATCTCTGATTCCTTAATCATCCAATAGGGGGGCTTGTTTTCCCACTTATGTTTCTAGGTGGACAATATCTTCTGTCTCCATTACAAGCTGTATGTCCAATATGGGAAATGTGCCTTGAATTATGCAGCTCCTCGCTCACTTGTTAATGTATCAAGTGACCCAGAGCCCACCACGTGGAGGTGGCTGCATTTCGGGCTCCTCCCCACCCCCACCCCCAACCATATGCAGACCTTGTGTGACCCAATCAGCATCTTGTTAAATTGGTTCACATTGATCGTCAATGGCCTTTGCTGTAATACTTCTTAGCTTTGTATGTAGGAAGTAAAATGGCATCTTGAATGTGGTCATCATGCCGGTTAGTGTGCGGTTGGCCATGGCCCATGCTCCAACCCACACATTGGATACATAATTGGACCACTTCAGTTTGCTTTTAGCATATTGCCAAGTCCGCTGCAGCCAAGACACTTTGGGCTCCGAGGCATCTTCAGAGGTTGTTGGTAAATCCATCTGGTTATCCTCCATGGTGACTGTCACATGATCGCTGTGCCTGGATTCATGTGGGTCTGAATTGTCACCTAAAGCCATGTCAATAGCCACATCTGCTCGCTGACCACGGTGCTTAATCTTCTTCCCAGGTATTTTATGGATCTCATAATATGGTGGAGTGACCTTATAATGATATAGGTTAGTATACCGCCAAAGGAAACTCGTCACGTAATGTATGAGACACACGACAGGCACCGAGAGAACTGGGATATCTGCAAAATAGCGACAGGATACAATATATTAGACCTATATTCATTCATGTATTTATGTATATATATGTAAATTGATATATTCACACATATAATATATATGTATAAAAATTTATTATTTATATATTATTAATCAAATATTATTATTTCAGAGTAGCTTCCCATGTTTTCTTTTAGAAGGCAAAATACTTAAAACATTGATTCACAAACTAAAATCATTTATCTCACAGGAGTAAACCTTTTCCTAATTGCTGTAAGAGACTTAAAGGAGTACTCCGCCCCTAGACATCTTATCCCCTATACAAAGGATAGGGGATAAGATGTCTGATCGCAGGGGTCTCGCAGCTGGTACCTCAGCAATCTCTGTGCAGCACCCAGCATTCGTTCACAACACTGGGTGACAGGGTCATAATGTCACGGCCACGCCCCTCGTGACATCACGCCACACCCCCTCAATGCAGCCACCACACCCCCTCCCATAGACTTACATTGAGGGGGCGTGGCCCTGACATCACGACCCCGGGGGCAGCAGAGTACCCCATCAAAGCCACCCAGGATAGACTGTACAAGAGAACATCAGTAACTTTACTGCACTCTACTATATTAACTTTACACTAATACATTCATGTTAAATCCATTTATAAACTGAAATTTTGGAAGTTTTCATTATTCCTACCTCTTAGCTTCATGGTCACCGTCCTTACAGGATCCTTTTGCCTAAATAGACAAAATTCTCTTCAATTTGCAAAATAAGCGCAGGTCTAGTAGGAGAACGTGTTCACCCGCCGAACCGAGGAAATAAGTGTTAGGGATTGGATTCTACCCTGGAGAAAGTCTCTTTGATGTGTGATGTCACAGCAGATGACATCACGTGTATGTGTATCCATTGTAATGGCTGTACTGTACTTTACTTACACTATGTACAGTTATACTGGGGGTTTACAAAGGATTTGAAGATTACAGCTTTAACCCCTTCAGGGTCACAGCCCTTTTTGGTCTTGAGGACACAGGAAATTTTCATTTTTACCTTAAAATTTTTTCCTCCTCCCCTTCTAAGAGCCATAAATCTTAAAATGTTCAACCTAAAGACCAATATGAGGGTTTATTTCTTTTGCAACCAACTGTACTTTGTAATGAAGCCTTTCATTTTAACATAGAATATATGGTACTATAAAAAAATATATATATTATTTGCGACAGGAAATTGAGAAGAAAACCGCAATTTTGCAACTTTTAATAGTTTTTGTTTTTACACAATGAACTGTATGATAACACTGACATGTTCTTTTTATACTGCGGGTCAATGCTTGGGTAAACACTTTACTATTTTTGTACTGCTTCAAAAAATATAAATATATATATCAAACTTTTTAAACAATATAAGTATGTTTTAAACTGTATGAGGTCTAAGTTTTTTGCTGTATTCATCCCTGTATATGGAAAAATAAAAAAGTTATAGAGGCCAGAAGAGGACAATTTTAAACCTACTAATTTTGGTGCAAAAAGTTACAAGTGTAACAACTCCATAGATGATCTCTCTGGTCAGATTGGTGTAATTGGGGTAGATATAAATCTAATAAGAGAAGACATGAAAAAAGGGGGTGGGCATGCCCAGAGGGGGTTGTGATGGTTTCCTTTTCTTTTTTATTTATTTTTTTATTTCTCCTCTGCTTTCTTTATTCTTTCCCAATGGTTAGGATGCCTAGGCGTTGCTCTTTCCCATCCCCTCTGTTGTGTTGCAGAATAAGGTAAACAAAATTAAGATTCTCGCATGGAACGTTGGGGGATTAGGGGACAATGTTAAGAGGATGGCAGTAATGAGGGTAGTAAGAAACCACCTCCCGTGTGTGGTGGGCTTGCTCGAGACACACCTTACGGGGGACACGGTGCACCTCCTGGGAAGAAATTGGTGGGGTAATAGCTACCACTCCTTTTTCTCTTCTCACTCAAGGGGAGTTTCGGTTCTCTTTCATAGGCGTATAAAATGGGAGCTGTTTGGGAAGAGGGTGGATGAGTATGGGCGATTCATCTTTTTACATGGCAATATGGATGGTTTGATTTGTGTTCTAGCCTTTGTTTATGTCCCTCCTCCTTTCTCCTCAGATATTTTGATTAAGCTTTTGGATTTTTGTGTAGGGAAGGACTGTCCTATGTTCCTGCAGGGAGATATAAACTGTGTAAGCTCAGAGGAAATGGATAGACTTCGTATGCAGGGAGCAGTTAGAAGTACGGGGGTGTCCCCATTGGCTAAAATCTGCACAGAGTTCGGATGGAAGGATATTTGGAGGATGCAAAATCCGGAAGCTAGAAAGTATTCTTGCTGGAATAAAACCAGCCGAACTCTGTCCAGAATAGATACATGTATTGGTAATCCCCAAAGCTGGGATAAAATAAGCCAGATTCCTTATCTCACTCGCTGCCTGTCTGACCACGCAGCGATAGAGATAAATATTATTACGGGAGGGTTGCCCTGGGAGGGTTTGTTAAAAATTAACGCACACTGGTTTACACTTATAGATAACGGAGGGATATTAAAGAGTCTTGTAGAGTACTTTAGGAACAACTGGGGGACAGCGAGTGACCAGATGGTATGGGAAGCGGGGAAGGCGTTCCTCAGGGGAGAGTTAATAAGAGCAATTAAAAGAAAGAAGCGGGAGTTTAGGAGTAGGGAGGAAGAGCTGAGGAAGAATTGTTTGAAGAACAACAAGTACGGAACCCCACGGAGGAAGGTAAAAGTAAGTGGCAGGAGTGCCAGGATGCCCTGGACGGCTATCTGTTAAGTAAAAGTAAGAGCAAGTCCCTTTTCCAGGGACACCAGAGACTGGTAGAGGCGGGTACCTCAAATAAGTTTCTGATGTCACTGGTGAGGTAGCAGAGAGCCTCTCCAGGGCCTCAGAGAATTATAGGGAGGGAAGGTAAGGAATGTGTGGGAAGGAAAGAGGTTCTTAGAAAATTTGGAGAATATTACAAGGAATTATATACATCAGAAATAGAGAAAGAAAGTAAAGAAATAAAAAAGTACCTACAAGTAATAGGGCTCCCTCAAATCCCGAGTGAAGTTAGGGAGGAAATGGAGAATTCAGTAAGTGTGGGGGAATTAGAACATGCTCTTAAAAAAACACGGGGTAATACCACCCCTGGGAGTGATGGCCTCCCTTTTGAGGTATACAGAAGATACAGTAGCTGCCTGTTACCAGCATTAGCCTGAGTTTTGTCCTCTAGTGGGAAGGGATTAGGGTTGCCACTTTCTATGAGGGAATCCATTATAATCCTATTGTTGAATGAAGGGAAGAGTGAGGAGGAGATGGGCTCGTATAGGCATAAAATTTATCAGTGCGTTTTTTTTTTTTGTAACACAATTTTGTATGCATTTTTTTGAGCAAATAAAAAAGGAGAAGAAAAAAAAAGTTATAATAAGTAAAACAAAATCAAACCTTAATAAGCTGGGTATCAATTTAATTGTATGGATCTACAGAAAAAATATAAGGTGTAATTTTTACCGAAAACTGCACTGTGTACAACCGTAAGCCCCTAAAAAAAATTTCAAAATGGCGTTTGTTTTTTTCAATTTTGCCCAACAAATATTTTTTTTCTAGCTTTGCTTTTCTAGATTTTGTGGTGAAATTATTGATGTAATTACAAAGTACAATGTGTGGTGCAAAAAAAAACAGCCCTTATAGGAGTCTGTGTTATGATTTTAGGAAGGTGAGGAGGAAAAAACTAGCGCAAAAATGAAAACCTGTGGTCCTGAAAGGGTTAAAAAAAATATATATTTTTTTCATTGTCACTGCACCTGCACTCACATTTAACCCATGGACATGTTTTATTCATATGGTTATGCTTGTACTGGCACTTAATCTGTCATTTGCTGTTTTTATCGGTACCACATTTGCGTATATGTGATTTTTGATGCCTTTTTTTTTATTAACTTTTTTATTTTTTTTCCGGGATGTGATCACAAATCAGCATTGGACTTTGTTATTTTTACGTTTTATGCCGTTCACTGTATGGAATCATTAATGTTATATTTTATCATTCGGACTATTCTTGACATTGCTATACCAAATATGTTGATTTATTTTATTTTTTTTACAAATTTGTATTTGTAAAATGGGAAAAGAGGGGGAATTAATTTTTTTTATTGGAGGAGGTAATTATTCCCATTATTAAACTGTAACAGTTAATAGCTATCTTTTGATTTTTAACCTGTTGGGGACAAAGGGCGTATGCATACGCCCTTGCATCCTGGTACTTAAGGACGAAGGGCGTATCCATACGCCCGTGGGAATTTCGGTCCCCGCCGCGGGCCGGGTGTGGACCGGACCGGGGTGACTGCTGATATCTATCAGCAGGCACCCCGTGCAAATGCCCTTGGGGGGTCATTAGACCCCCCCATGTCGGCGATCAGCGCAAATCTCAAGTGAATTCACACTTGCGATATGCGCCGATTCCGGGTCATCACAGGTCTATGGTGACCCGAAATAGAAGGGGGATCGCGGTTGTCTAAGAAGGGATAGGAGTGAGGTGGCAGGGGTGCCACCCCTCCTATCCCTGCTATTGGTGGTCTAGACGTGACCACCAATAGCAGATCGGGGTGGAGGGATTTACTTTCGTTTTCTTCGTCCTGCCCACCCACAATAGGCGGGGCAGGACGGGGAAACAACGGGACCAAACGCCGAAGGTTCACTTACCCCTCTGGAGGCTGCGGGCGATGGTGATCGGCGGGCGGCGACGGAGATCGGCGCGGGCGGTGGGCGGCAGAATAAGACGGCTCCCTGGATCCTACAGAAGCCGGTAAGTTGCCTAGCAACATCTGGATGGCTACAGTCTGAGACTCTAGCCCTCCAGATGTTGCAAAACTACAACTCCCAGCATGCCCAGACAGCTGTTTGCTGTTTGGGCATGCTGGAATATGTAGTTTTGCAACAGCTGGAGGGCTGCAGTTTGAGACCACTATATAGTGGTCTCTAAACTGTATCCCTCCAGATCTTGCAAAACTACAACTCCTAGCATGCTCAAACAGCTCTTTGCTGTCTGGGCATGCTGGGATTTGTAGTTTTGCAACATCTGGAGGGTCACAGTTTGGAAATCACTGTGCAGTGGTCTATAAACTGTAGCCCTCCAGATGTTGCAAAACTGCAAATCCCAGCATGCTCAAACAGCAAACAGCTGTCTCACCATGTTGGGAATTGTAGTTGCGTAACCTCCAGCTGGTGCATAACTACATCTCCCAGCATGCCCTTCGGCGATTAGTACATGCTGGGAGTTGTAGTTTTGCAACAGCTGGAGGAACACTGGTTGGAAAATACTGTTTAACAGAACCTAACTGAAGGTTTTCCAACCAGTGTGCCTCCAGCTGTTGCAAAACTACAACTCCCAGCATGCATGGTATGTCAGTACATGCTGGGAGTTGTAGTTTTGCAACAGCTGGAGGCACACTGGTTGGAAAATACTGTTAGGTAACATAGCCTAACTGAAGGTTTTTAACCAGTGTGCCTCCAGCTGTTGCAAAAGTACAACTTCCAGCAAGCACGGTATGTCAGTACATGCTGGGAGTTGTAGTTTTGCAACAGCTGGAGGCACACTGGTTGGAAAATACTGTTAGGTAACATAGCCTAACTGAAGGTTTTCCAACCAGTGTGCCTCCAGCTGTTGCAAAAGTACAACTCCCAGCATGCACTGTCAGTGCATGCTGGGAGTTGTGGTTTTGAAACAGCTGGAGGTTTGTCCCCCCATGTGAACGTACAGGGTACATTCACACGGGCAGGTTTGCAGTAAGTTTCCTGCTTCAAGTTTGGTCTGCGGCAAATTTTTCGCCGCAGCTGAAACTCCTAGCGGGAAACTCACCGTAACACGCCAGTGTGAATGTACCCTAAAAACACTACACTACCACATAATAAAGAAAAACAATACATATACACCCCCTTACACTGTCCCCCCCCAATAAAAATGAAAATCGTATTGTACGGCAGTGTTTCCAAAACGGAGCCTCCAGCTGTTGCAAAACAACAACTCCCAGCATTTCCGGACAGCCACTGACTGTCCACGCATGGTAGGAGTTAAGCAACAGCTGGAGGCACCCTTTTTGGGAATCACTGGCATAGAATACCCCTATGTCCACCCCTATGCAATTCCTAATTTATTCCTCAAATGCGCATGGCGCTCTCTCACTTCAGATCCCTGTCGTATTTCAAGGAAACAGTTTAGGGCCACATATGGGGTATTTCCGTAATTGGGAGAAATTGCACTACAAATTTTGTGGGGCTTTTTCTCCTTTTACCCCTTATGAAAAGGAAAAGTTGGGGGTTACACCAGCCTGTTAGTGTAAAAAAAAAATGTTTACACTAACATGCTGGTGTTGCCCCATACTAACAATTGGAGCTGTGCAAATGAAAAATTGCATTTTTCATTTTCATGGACCACTGTTCCAAAAATCTGTCAGACACCTGTGGAGCGTAAATGCTCACTGCACCCCCTATTACAATATGTGAGGGGTGTAGATTCCAAATTGGGGTTACATGTGGGGTTACACTTTACATCCACATATGGGGTATGTTCTTACTCAGAAGTAATGGGGTTACAAATTTTTGGGGGCATTTTTTTTCCTATTTTCCCTTGTGAAAATGAAAAATTTAGGGTAACGCCATCATTTTAGTCAAAAAATGTTTGTTTTTTCATTTTCCCATCCAACTTTAATGAAAATTCTTGGTTGTTAAGGCTCACTATACCCCTTATGTTCCGTGCGGGTTGTAGTTTCCAAAATGGGGTCACATGTAGGTATTTATTTTTTTGTGATTATGTCAGAACCGCTGTAAAATCAGCCACCCCTGTGCAAATCACCAATTTAGGCCTCAAATGGTCATGGTGCGCTCTCATTCCTGAGCATTGTTGTGCGTCCACAGAGCATTTTACACCCCACATATGGGGTATTTCCGTGCTTTTCCTTTTACCACTTGTGAAAATAAAAAGTATGGGGCAACACCAGCATGTTTATTTTTTTATACTAACAGGCTGGTGTAGCCCCCAACTTTTCCTTTTCATAAGGGGTAAAAGGAGAAAAAGCCCCCCAAAATTTGTAGTGCAATTTCTCCCAAGTACGGAAATACCCCATACGTGGACCTAAACTGTTTCCTTGAAATACAATAGGGCTCCAAAGTGAGAGAGCACCATGTGCATTTGAGGAATTAATTAGGGATTGCATAGGGGTGGACATAGGGGTATTCTACACCAGTGATTCCCAAACAGGGTACCTCCAGCTGTTAATAAACTCCCAGCATGCCTGGACAGTCAATGCTGGGAGTTGTTGTTTTGCAACAGCTGAAGGCTCCGTTTTGGAAACACTGCTGTACGATATATTTTTCATTTTTTTTGTTTATTGGGGGGGGGGGCAGTGTAAGGGGGTGTATATGTAGTGTTTTACCCTTTATTATGTGTTAGTGTAGTGTTTGTAGGGTACATTCACACTGGTGGGCGTTTATGGTGAGTTTCCCCGCTAGGAGTTTGCGCTGCGGCGAAAAATTTGCCGCAGCTCAAACTTGAAGCAGGAAACTTACTGCAAACCTGCCCGTGTGAATGTACCCTGTACGTTCACATGGGGGGACAAACCTCCAGCTGTTTCAAAACCACAACTCCCAGCATGCACTGACAGTGCATGCTGGGAGTTGTACTTTTGCAACAGCTGGAGGCACACTGGTTGGAAAACCTTCAGTTAGGTTCTGTTCCCTAACTCAGTATATTCCAACCAGTATGCCTCCAGCTGTTGAAAAACTACAACTCCCAGCATGTACTGATCGCCAAAGGGCATGCTGGGAGATGTAGTTATGCAACAGCTGGAGGTACGCAACTACAACTCCCAGCATGCCGAGACAGCTGTTTGCTGTTTGGGCATGCTGGGATTTGCAGTTTTGCAACATCTATAGGGCCACAGTTTAGAGACCACTGCACAGTGATCTCCAAACTGTGGCCCTCCAGATGTTGCTAGGCAACTCACTAGCTTCCGTAGGATCCAGAGAGCCACATTGCCATCCTCTTCTGCCGCCGATCGCCACCCGCAGCTGCCGCTGACAGGTGAGTGTACTTCGGTGCCGGTCCCTGTCGGTTTCCCCGTTCTGCCCTGCCTATTGTGGGTCGGCAGAACGGGGAAACCGAAAGTTAACCCCCCCCCCCCCTCGCCCCAATCTGCTATTGGTCGTTGCTTCTTGATGACCAATACCAGGGATAGGAGGGGTGGCACCTCTTCCCTTCAGGGTGATCGTGGGTGTCTTGGACAACCGCGATCCCCCTTATATTCCAGGTCACCATAGACCCCCCTGGGCATTTGCACGGGATGCCTGCTGAATGATTTCAGCAGGCATCCCGATCCCCGCACGGTGGGGCCTGGAATTCCCAAGGGGCGTATGGATATGCCCTGGGTCCTTAATGATCAGAAACCGAGGGCATATCCATACGCCCTGGGTCCTTAAGGGGTCAAAGGGGTTAAAAATAAATAATTAATTTTTTATGGTCACTGAACTTTTAACCCCTGGACATGTTGTATTCATATAGTAATTGCTTGTATGGGCACTGGTAATCATGGAATATTGTGTGAGATGCTCCGCCAGAATTTTCCATGAAAATTTGGTTCCAAACTCAGCATATTTGACGCAAAAAAAAAAGTGTAGCGAAAATGAACTCTCGTATTTTAACCCCTTAAGGACTGAGCCCTTTTTCACCTTAAAGGGGTACTCCGCCCCTAGACATCTTATCCCCTATCCAAAGGATGGTGGAAAAGATGTCAGATCGCTGGGGTCCCACTGCTGGGGACCCCCGGGATCTTCGCTGCGGCACCACGCTATCATTACTGCACAGAGCGAGTTCGCTCTGCGAGTAATGACGGTCAATACAGGAGCTGGAACATCATGATGTCACGGCTCCGCCCCCTTCTGACGTCACAGCTCCACCCCCTTTGTGATGTCACGGCCCGTCCCCTCAATACAAATCGATGGGAGGGGGCGTGGCGGTTGTCATGCCCCCTGCCATAGACTTGCGTTAAGAGGGCAGGTCGAGATGTCACAAGGGGCGGAGCCATGACGTCACGCTGCTCCGTCCCCTATATTGCCCGTCATTACACAGAGAGCGAATTCGCTCTGTGCATTAATGATAGCGTGGTGCCGCAGTGGCGATCCCGGGGGTTCCCAGCAGTGGGACCCCGGCGATCTGACATCTTATCCCCTATCCTTTGGATAGGGGATAAGATGTCTATGGGCGGAGTACCCCTTTAAGGATTCAGCCCTTTTTTGCAATTCTGACCACTGTCACTTTAAGCATTAATAACTCTAAGATGCTTTTACCAATTATTCTGATTCCAAGACTGTTTTTTCGTGACATATTCAACTTTAACACAGTGGTAAATTTTCATCGTTACTTGCATCCTTTCTTGGTGAAAAATCCCCAAATTTCATTCAAATTTTGAAAATTTTGCATTTTTCTAACTTTGAAACTCTCCGCTTTTAAGGAAAATGGATATTGCAAATAAATTATATATTGATTCACATATACAGTATGTCTACTTTATATTTGCATCATGAAGTTGACATGTTTTTACTTTTGGAAGACATCAAAGAGCTTCAAAGTTCAGCAGCAATTTTCACATTTTCCACAAAAATTTTCAAAATCTGAATTTTTCAGGGACCAGTTCAGTATTGAAGTGCGTTTGAGGAGTCTTCTTATTAGATATACCCCATAAATGCCCCCCTTATAAAAACTGCACCCCCCCCCCCCCCCCAAAGTTTCAGTTTCACAGGAATAGCAGCAAGGTAAAGGAGTAAATCTTAATTTTTACACTTGCATGTTCTTGTAGACCCAGTTTTTTAAATTTTACTAAGGGTAAAAGGAGAAAAAGCCCCCCAAAATTTGTAACCCAATTTCTCTCGAGTAAGGAAATACATCATATGTGGATGTCAAGTGCTCTGTGGGTGCACTACAAGGCTCAGAAGGGAAGGAGCGACAATGGGATTTTGGAGAGTGTTTGTGAAATGGTTTTTAAGGGGTATGTCACATTTAGGAAGCCCCTATGGTGCCAAAATATCAGAACCCCCCCCCCACATGGCATACTATTTTGGAAACTACACCCCCCCAAGGAATGTAACAAGGGGTCTGCTGAGCCTAAACACCTCACAGGTGTTTGACGACTTTTCGTTAAAGTCGGATGTGTAAATGCATTTTTTTTTTCACTAAAATGCTGGTTTTCCCCCAAATTTTACATTTTTACAAGGGGTTATAAGAGAAAATGCCCCCCAAAATTTGTAATCCCATCTCTTCTGAATATGGAAAGACCCACTGTGTGGATGTCAAGCGTTCTGCTGGCACACTACAATGTTCAGAAGAGAAGAATTCACATTTGGCTTTTGGAAAGCAAACTGTGCTAAAATTGTTTTTGGGGGGGCATGTTGCATTTAGTAAGCCACTATGGTGCCAGAACAGCAAAAAAATAAATAAATAAATAAATAAATAAAACACATTGCATACTATTTTGGAAACTACACCCCTCAAGGAACTTAACAAAGCGTACAGTGAGCTTTAACACCCCACAGGTGCTTTACAAATTTCTGCTAAAGTTGGACGAGAAAATTAAAAATTTGATTTTTTTCACTAAAATGATGGTGTAAGCCCAAATTTTTCATTTTCACAAGGGGTAATTGGAGAAAAAGCCTCCCAAAATTTGTAACCCCATTTCTTCTGAGTATGGAAATACCCCATATGTGGATGTAAAGTGCTCTGCGGGCGAACTACAATGCTCAGAAGAGAAGGAGCGCCATTGAGCTTTTGGTGAGAGGATTTGGTTGGAATAGAAGTGGGAGGCCATGTGTGTTTACAAAGCCCCCCTGGTGCCAGAACAGTGGGACCCCCCCCCCCCCCACATGTGACCCCATTTTGGAAACTACACCCCTCTTAGAATTGAATAAAGGATGCAGTGAACATTTACACCCCACTAGCATTTGATAGATCTTTGGAACAGTGGGCAGTGCAAATAAAAATATAACATTTTAAATTTTCACGGAACACTGTTCCAAAAATCTGTCAGACACCTGTGGGGCGTACATGCTCACTGTACCCATTATTACATTACATGAGGGGTGTAGTTTCCAAAATGGGGGTCACATGTGGGGGGGGGGGTCCACTGTTCCGGCACTATGGGGGATTTGTAAACACACATGGCCTTCAATTTCAGACACCTTCTCTTGCCAAAAGCCCAAGGTTACTCCTTCTCTTCTGAACATTGTAGTTCTCCCGCAGAGCACTTTACATCCATATATGGGGTATGTTCTTACTCAGAAGAAATAGGGTTACAAATTTTGGGGGGCTTTTTTCCTATTCTCCCTTGTGAAAATGAAAAATGTAGGGTAACACCAGCATTTTAGTGAATTTTTTTACATTTTTTTATTTTCACATCCAACTTTAACGGAAATTTGTCAAACACCTGTGGGATGTTAAGGCTCACTATGCCGCTTGTTACATTCCGTGAGGGGTTTAGTTTCCAAAATGGGGTCACATGTGGGAATTTATTGTTTCGCGTTTATGTCAGAACCGCTGTAAAATCAGCCACCCCTTTGCAAATCACCAATTTAGACCTCAAATGTACATAGTGCGCTCTCACTCCTGAGCCTTGTTGTGCGCCCACAGAGCATTTTACGTCCACATATGGGGTAGTTCTGTACTCAAGAGAAATTGCGTTACAAATTTTGGGGCTCTTTTTTTCCTTTTACCGCTTGTGAAAATTTAAAGTATGGGGCAACACCAGCATGTTAGTATGCCCCAACTTTACCTTTTCATAAGATGTAAAAGGAAAAAAAGCCCCCCAAAATTTGTAACGCAATTTCTCCCGAGTACGGAAATACCCCATATGTGTCCTTAAACTGTTTCCTTGAAATACCACAGGGCTCTGAAGCAAGAGAGCACCATGCACATTTGAGGCCTAAATTGGGGAATTGAATCCGCCACAAAAATACCCTATGGCAGTATTTCCCAAACAGGGTGTCTCCAGCTGTTGCAAAACTCCCAGCATGCCTTGACAGCCAGTGGCTGTCCGGCAATACTGTGAGTTGTTGTTGTTCAACAGCTGGAGGCTCCGTTTTGCAAACAGTGCCGTACAAGACCTTTTTTTTTTTATTGGGGGGGGGGGGGGGGGCACTGTGTAGGCTTATGTAATATTTTACTTTTTATTTTGTGTAGTGTAGTGTTTTTAGGGTACATTCACACAGGCAGAGGTTTACAGTAAGTTTCTCGCTGAGAGTTTGAGCTGCTGCGGAAAATTTGCCACATCTCAAACTTGCAGCAGAACGCGTAGTAAACCTGCCAGTGTGAATGTACCATGTACATTCACATGGGGGGGGACCTCCAGCTGTTGCAAAACTACAACTCCCAGCATGCACTGACAGACCATACATGCTGGGAGTTGTAGTTATGCAACAGCTGGAGGCACATTGGTTGCGAAACACTGAGAGTTTGTTACTTTACTTTAGTGTTTCACAACCATTGTGCCTCCAGCTGTTGCAAAACTAGAACTCCCAGCATGTACAGTCTCTCAGTGCATGCTGGGAGTTGTATTTTTGCAACAGTTGGAGGCACACTGGTTGCAGAACCCTGAGCAAAACTGCAACAATCAGCATGCATTGACAGCCGAAGGGCATACTGAGAGTTGTAGTTTTGCAACAGCTGGTGGCACACTGCTACAAATCCCAGCATACCCTCTGGTAGTCTGTGCATGTTGGGAGTTGTAGTTATGAACAACTGGATGCTCACTTTTTCATAGAAAAAATGTGCCTCCAGCTGTTGCATAACTACAACTCCCAGCATGCACAGACTACCAAAGTGCATGCTCCTGTCGCCGCCACCGATCCTGAGGGGACACCCGCCGGACCAGGGAAAGGTAGGAGACCCCCGCCTGCGCCGATCTCCGCTCCGATCGCTGTCCCCAGCAAGTCCGTGATTGATCGGTCGTTCCGACCCATCAATCACGTGATCGTGAGGTGGCACCAGTGCCACCTCACTCCTGCTGAGTAAGGGTGAATGGGGCTGTCTCGGACAGCCCCAGTCACCCATTTTTTCCGGGTCACCAGAGACCTGATTGACACGGAATAACTGCAAATCGCTCGTCTGAATTGACGAGCGATTTGCGTCGATCGCCGATATGGGGGGGGGGGGGACCTCTGCACCCCCCCTGGGCGATATGCCGGGATGCCTGCCGAACAATATCAGCAGGCATCCCCGTCCGGTCCCTGCCCAGCCAGCGGCAGGGGCAGGAAGAACGCAGGGTGTACCCATACGCCCTGAGTCCTTAAGGACTCGGAAATGGGGGCATATGGATATGCCCTGCGTCCTTAAGGGGTTAATATTTTCAAAGCAGCACAAGAGACCTTTAAAAATGTGAGGAGAAAAAAAATGGCGTGATTAATATCGCTGGATAAGAAATTACAGTAATTTTTTGATATCTCACCCAATGTGAACTGAACTCAACCCACTTGTAAGTCTGAGTTTACCTGCTACTACATTGAGATGTGGTGACTGGGGTGTTGCAGTATGTAGCAGGGTCTGGTGGTATAAACCCTGGGGGCAAGATATTGTTAACCCCTTAGTGTTCGTGACGCCAGGATATGGTTATTCCGGTATGGTAACCGCTGTCAACCAACCCAAAAATGGTTTGTAATAAAGAAATGTCCACAGCAAGGATTCTGAATAAACTGGAACTTTTACTTAAAATGTTTAGGGAACAGTCTTTACAATTATGCAGTTCCTTCAGAGGCAACCGGGACACAGGATACCTCGCAGGCTTGCTTGGACTTGCTATTATTGAGATATTGAGGCAGACCACTGTGCTACTAATATATTCCTTAGCTGAGGAGTAGTCACTGGATTTGTAGAGATAATTGTAACTCACGTTTTAGAAGTGGCTGTGTTTCTTTAGGCTTTGGCCTAGATGAGATGAATTTGCAGTATACAGGACTTTGTGCTTCCTAATGAGTCCAAGAGATAAGAGAGAGAGAGAATAGAGACTTCAGCCCCTTATATACTAGGGGGCAGGACTAAAGCCCATTGGTTGCTAATGCCTGGGTTTCCTGTGCCCATGGAACTCTGAGCATATCAAATGACAGTAGATCACATGACCAAGGAAGGTCCTATACATTTTATACAAACTGTACAACTTTATACATATGAATAATAGATACACATAATGAATATACACTGCATTTATATGAGACAACAAGGGGGGAGCCCTGCAGGAGAGCCCTATGGACCTAAGAGACTCTTCCTGAGGGGACAGTTCCTGTACCAGGACACCACAAACCCCCTTGGTTAATGCGCAAACCCCCTTGCTTAGTGGCCCTCAATGTCTGTCCCTTTAGGGAGAGGAGCGAATTGGGCCATTGGGTCGTATGCAGTCCTGAAGCATTTAATTAGAACGTTCAATTTCAGGCTGATGAACGAGAAAATAATAAAGTGTAGAGTCTCTGTACACATTAAAATGTCCATACATGCGCTGTTACTTGGGAACAGGATGACATTGGTTAACTTTAGTACTTGCTGGATATACAGAACCATTTAATGGTCGAGACAAGGTTCCTTAACCCCTTCAGGACCAAGCCCATTTTGGCCTTAAGGACCGGAGCGTTTTTTGCACATCTGACCACTGTCACTTTAAACATTAATAACTCTGGAATGCTTTTAGTTATAATTCTGATTCCGAGATTGTTTTTTCGTGAAATATTCTACTTTAACATAGTGGTAATTTGTTGTCGATACTTGCATCCTCTCTTGGTGAAAAATCTGTAAATTTGATGAAAAATTAGAAAATGTTGCATTTTTCTAACTTTGAAGCTTTCTGCTTGTAAGGAAAATGGATATTACGAATACATTTTTTTTGGTTCACATATACAATATGTCTACTTTATGTTTGCATCATAAAATTGATGAGTTTTTACTTTTGGAAGACACCAGAGGGCTTCAAAGTTCAGCAGCAATTTTCCGATTTTTCACAAAATTTTCAAACTCGATATTTTTCAGGTACCAGTTCAGGTTTGAAGTGGATTTGAAGGGTCTTCATATTAGAAATACCCCATAAATGACCCCATTATAAAAACTACACCCCCCAAAGTATTCAAAATGACATTCAGTCAGCGTTTTAACCCTTTAGGTGTTTCACACGAATAGCAGCAAAGTGAAGATTTGAAAAAATTCACAATCTTCATTTTTTACATTCACATGTTCTTGTAGACCCAATTTTTGAATTTTTACAAGGGGTAAAAGGAGAAAATTTTTACTTATATTTGTAGCCCAATTTCTCTCGAGTAAGCACATACCTCATATGTCTATGTAAAGTGTTCGGCGGGCGCAGTAGAGGGCTCAGAATGGAAGGGGGACAAGGGGATTTTGGAGAGTACGTTTTTCTGAAATGGTTTTTGGGGGGCATGTTGCATTTAGGAAGCCCTACCATTTTGGAAACTAGACCCCTCGGGGAATGTAACATGGGATAAAGTGAGCCTTTATACCCCACAGGTGTTTCACGACTTTTGCAAATGTAAAAAAAATAAAATAAATAAAATTACCTAAAATGCTTGTTTTCCCCAAAATTTTACATTTTTAAAAAGGGTAATAGCAGAAAATACCCCTAAAAATTTGAAGCCCAATTTCTCCCGATTCAGAAAACATGCCATATGGGGGTGAAAAGTGCTCTGCTGGCGCACTACAGGTCTCGGAAGAGAAGGAGTCACATTTGGCTTTTTGAAAGCAAATTTTGCTCTGGGGGCATGCCGCATTTAGGAAGCCCCTATGGTGCCAGGACAGCAAAAAAAACACATGGCATACTATTTTGGAAACTAGACCCCTCAGGGAACGTAACAAGGGGTTAAGTGAACCTTTATACCCCACAGGTGTTTCACGACTTTTGCGTATGTAAAAAAAAAAAATGCTTGTTTTCCCAAAAATTTTACATTTTTAAAAAGGGTAAAAGCAGAAAATACCCCCCAAAATTTGTAACACAATTTCTCCCGAGTACGGCGATACCCCATATGTGACCCTTAACTGTTGCCTCGAAATACGACAGGGCTCCAAAGTGAGAGCGCCATGCGCATTTGAGGCCTAAATTAGGGACTTGCATAGGGGTGGACATAGGGGAATTCTACGCCAGTGATTCCCAAACAGGGTGCCTCCAGCTGTTGTAAAACTCCCAGCATGCCTGGACAGTCAACGGCTGTCCGACAATACTGGGAGTTGTTGTTTTGCAACAGCTGGAGGCTCCGTTTTGTAAACAGTGGCGTACCAGACGCTTTCATTTTTATTGGGGAGGGGAGGGGGGCTGTGTAGGGGTATGTGCATATGTAGTGTTTTTTACTTTTTATTTTATTTTGTGTTAGTGTAGTGTAGTGTAGTGTTTTTAGGGTACAGTCGCACGGGCGGGGATTCACAGTAGTTTCTATGCAACCAGCAGATGCATCACTACAACTCCCAGCATGCACTTTAGCTGTGTGTGCAAGCTGGGAGTTGTAGTTATACAACAGCTGAAGGTACACTTTTCCATAGAAAAAATGTGCCTCCAGTTGTTGCAAAACCATAAGTCCCAGCATGCCCATAAGGGAATGCTGGGAATTGTGGTGGTCTGCCTCCTGCTGTTGCATAACTACAGCTCCCAGCATGCCCTTTTTGCATGCTGGGAGCTGTTGCTAAGCAACAGCAGGAGGCTGTCACTCACCTCCAACGATCCACGCCGCACAGGTCAGTCCCTCGTCGTCGCCGCCGCTGCTCCTGGGGCCCCGATCCCAACATTGACACCGGGGATCGGGGTCCCCAGCACCCGGGGTGCACGTCCCGCACTCGCTCACGTCCTCCGGAAGAGGGGCGGAGCGGGTTGCGGGAGTGACACCCGCAGCAGGCGCCCTGATTGGTCGGCCGGTAATCCGGCCGACGAATCAGGGCGATGGTGAGGTGGCACCAGTGCCACCTCACCCCTGCAGGCTCTGGCCCCGATCAGCCAGTAATTCCGGGTCATCGGGTCACTGGAGACCCGATTGACCCGGAATCGCCGCAGATCGCTGGACTGAATTGTCGCCGACATGGGGGGCATAATGACCCCCCTGGGCGATATGCCGGGATGCCTGCTGAACGATTTCAGCAGGCATCCGGCTCCGGTCCCCAACCGGCTAGCGGTGGGGACCGGAATTCCCACGGGCCTATGGATACGCCCTCGGTCCTTATGGACTTGGAATGCAAGTCGTATCCATACGCCCTATGTCCTGAAGAGGTTAAGAACACAACCATGAATATGGTAACATTACTTTTACATTTTCCAACAATACCTTTATTTAAATTTTTTTTTAATTTTTATTTTTGTAGAGATATACCTACATATTATTATGCATCTCTAATGACTATGCACATATTATTAGTACTATTACATTTCACTGACTGACAATCTTACTGACATTTCACTGCTATACACTGTATGGTATGCATGATGTCTGCAATGCTTATTCATACTTGACATTATCTCAATGTTGTTGTTGTGTTTTTTATTTTTATTTTTTATAGACATTTAACCCCTTAAGGACCAAGCCCATTTTCACCTTAAGGACCAGAGCGTTTTTTGCACATCTGACAACTGTCACTTTAAGCATTAATAACTCTGGGATGTTTTTTCGTGATATATTCTACTTTAACATAGCGGTAAAATTTTGTCCATACTTGCATCCTTTCTTGGTGAAAAATTCCAAAATTTCATGAAAAATTTGAAAATGTTGCAATTTTCAAACTTTGAAGCTCTCTGCTTGTAAGGAAAATAGGCATTCCAAATAAATTATATATAGATTCACATATACAATATGTCTACTTTATGCTTGCATCATAAAGTTGACATGTTTTTACTTTTGGAAGACATCAGAGGGCAGCAATTTTCAAATTTTTCACAAAATTTTCTAAATCTGAATTTTTCAGGGACCAGTTCAGTTTTGAAGTGGATTTGAAGGGCTTATTAGAAATACCCCATAAATTACCCCATTATAAAAACTGCACCCCTCAGCGTATTCAAAATGACAATCAGTAAGGAAGTTAACCCTTTAGGTATTTCACAGGAATAGCAGCAAAGTGAAGGAGAAAATTCAAAATCTGCATTTTTTACACTCGTATGTTCTTGTAGACCCAGTTTTTTTTTATCTTTATAAGGGGTAAAAGTAGAGAAATCCCCCCGAAATGTGTAACCTAATTTCTCTCAAATAAGGAAATGCCTCATGTGTGTATGTCAAGTGTTCGGTGGGCGCAGTAGAGGGCTCAGAAGGGAAGGAGCGTCTATGGTATTTTGGAGAGTGAATTTGTTTGGAATGAAGGTCGGGGATCATGTGCTTTACAAAGCCCCCCTTGGTGCCAGAACAGTGGACCCCCCCCCCACATGTGACCCTATTTTGGAAACTACACCCTTCAAGGAATGTAATAAGGGGTGCAGTGAGCATTTACACCCCACTGGCCTTTGACAGGTCTTTGGAACAGTGGGCTGTGCAAATGAAAAATTAGATTTTTCATTTTTGCGGCCAACTGTTCAAAAAATCTGTCAGACACCTGTGGGGTGTAAATGCTCACTGCACCCCTTATTACATTACATCACCTCAAATGTACATGGCACTCTCACTCCTGAGCCTTGTTGTGCGCCCACAGAGCATTTTATGTCCACATATGGGTTATTTCCAACAGCTGAAGGCACACTGGTTTCAAAACACCTAGTTTGTTACTTAACTCAGTGTTTCCCAAAAAAGGGTTCCTCCAGCTGTTGCAAAACTACAACTACCAGCATGCCCAGACCGCCGAAAGACATGTTGGGAGTTAGTTTTGCAACATCTGGAGGGTCACAGTTTGGTGACCACTGTGCAGTGGTGTCCAAGCTGTAGCCCTCCAAATGTTGCAAAACTTCAACTCCAAGCATGCCCAAACTGTCCAGGCATGCTGGGAGTTGTAGTGCTGCAAAATCTGAAGGGCCACATGTTACAGAATTACAACTCCCAGCATGCCTGGACTGTCTGGGCATGCTGGGAGTTGTAGTTTTTTAACATCTGTAAGAGCACAGTTTGGACACCAATGCACAGTGGTCTCCAAACTGTGGGCCTCCAGATGTTGCAAAACTACAACTCCCAGCATGCCCAGACAGCCTTTGGCTGTCTCGGCTTGCTGGGAGTTGTAGTTTGGCAACTCCTGGAATGCAGCAGTGAAGATCACTTACCGCTGATCTTCAAAGCTCCGTCCGCCGGTCCCGCACTGTCTGTCCGGTACCGCCGCGGGTCCCGCTGTGATCGCTGGCCCCGTGACATGATCACTGGTCCCGGGACATGATTGCTGGTCCCGGGACCCTCCGCCATCTTCCCCCCACTCTGCCCCGACATTTAGGGGCGGGGCAGAGCGGGGATTTCACCTTTAACCTCCCGCCCCCCTCCTGCCATTGGTCGCTAGTCCTAACGACCAATGGCAGGGGTTTAGGAGCGAGGTGGCAGCTGCCACCTAGGTCCTATCCCTTCAGGATGATCGGAGCGGTCTCTGACTGCTCCGATCATCGTTATTTTCTGGGCGATCGGGTCACCAGAGACCCGATCAGCCCGGAACCCCACAAGTCCTTGTCATTAGTCAGTCACTAACTGACTGACTAATGACAACGATCTGCAGCCGGGGACCAGTCTGATTGGTCCCCTGCTGCATAGTGTCATCGGTCAGCTGTCCAGGACAGCTGAGATGACGTTTCTATCACCATGCCAACGGACATGGTGATAGAAAATGTATTGGACGTGTATACACGTCCATTTGCGTTAAGTCACAGAAAAAATGGACGTGTATACACGTCAATTTGCGGGAAGGGGTTAATATTATAACACTGGTTATTTCTGCTGTTATACACTGGTTGAGGATTGGGTTGCCTGAGGCTTTCTGCCCAATGCTTTGGCTGCTAGGGTCTATCGGTACTACACACTTACCCCAAGAACACTTTATTCTAGATAACATTTACACATTCTGTTACCTTACTTTTTTGTGTGCACGTGCATTCTCCACAGGAATACATTCTGGCCAGTAAAGTACCCTGGATACGCAGAGACAAGAAGAAATAGCATTAGTTGCATGACATTTAGTGCATAACAGTGGTATGGACTGGCATAAGACAGGTCACAGTCCCTAATAAACCTTTAATTGGATGTGTGAGATACGTGGTTTTGTGTGATTTCTGTGTACTAAACTTGTAGATGTACACTAATGGAGTTCTGTGTGTACTGAATTTTATGTGTACTGAATTTATATGTACTTTTAATGAAGTCAGTCTTGGTATCTGATTTATTAGGCGTTAGTGGAAAGGTGGTTTTCTTGTTTCTCCCAGTGGAGCTGGGACAGCACCTGAGTAGAATCACTATAACACCGCTCTATAATTTTGTAGTCATGTACAGTAAACTATTTGTTACGCCGAGCGCTCCGGGTCCCCGCTCCTCCCCGGAGCGCTCACATCATCCTCGCATTTGCAACGCCCCGGTCAGACCTGCTGACCGGGTGCGCTGCAATACCTCTCTCAGCCGGGATGCGATTCGCGTTGCGGGAGGCGCCCGCTCGCCCTCCGTCGGTCTTGTCCCGGCGCGTGCGGCCCCGCTCCTTAGGGCGCGCGCGCGCCGGGTCTCTGCAATTTAAAGGGCCACTGCTCTAGTCTACTCCCTTGTACCGCGCCTATCTTCAGCAGTCAGAGAGGTTGAGCCGTTGCTGGTGGATACGACCTGGTTGCTACCGCCGCTGCAAGACCATCCCGCTTTGCGGCGGGCTCTGGTGAATACCAGTAGCAACTTAGAACCGGTCCACCAGCACGGTCCACGCCAATCCCTCTCTGGCACAGAGGATCCACCTCCAGCCAGCCGAATCGAGACAGTAGATCCGGCCATGGATCCCGCTGAAGTCCCACTGCCAGTTGTCGCCGACCTCACCACGGTGGTCGCCCAGCAGTCGCAACAGATAGCGCAACAAGGCCACCAGCTGTCTCAACTGACCGTGATGCTACAGCAGCTACTACCACAGCTTCAGCAATCATCTCCTCCGCCAGCTCCTGCACCTCCTCCGCAGCGAGTGGCCGCTTCCGGCCTACGATTATCCTTGCCGGATAAATTTGATGGGGACTCTAAGTTTTGCCGTGGCTTTCTTTCGCAATGTTCCCTGCACTTGGAGATGATGTCGGACCAGTTTCCTACTGAAAGGTCTAAGGTGGCTTTCGTAGTCAGCCTTCTGTCTGGGAAAGCTCTGTCATGGGCCACACCGCTCTGGGACCGCAATGACCCCGTCACTGCCTCTGTACACTCCTTCTTCACGGAGATTCGAAGTGTCTTTGAGGAACCTGCCCGAGCCTCTTCTGCTGAGACTGCCCTGCTGAACCTGGTCCAGGGTAATTCTTCTGTTGGCGAGTACGCCATCCAATTCCGTACTCTTGCCTCCGAATTATCCTGGAATAATGAGGCCCTCTGCGCGACCTTTAAAAAAGGCCTATCCAGCAACATTAAAGATGTGCTGGCCGCACGAGAAATTCCTGCTAACCTGCATGAACTTATTCATCTGGCCACCCGCATTGACATGCGTTTTTCCGAAAGGCGTCAGGAGCTCCGCCAGGATATGGACTTTGTTCGCACGAGGCGTTTTTTCTCCCCAGCTCCTCTCTCCTCTGGTCCTCTGCAATCCGTTCCTGTGCCTCCCGCCGTGGAGGCTATGCAAGTTGACCGGTCTCGCTTGACACCTCAAGAAAGGACACGATGCCGCATGGAGAATCTGTGCCTGTACTGTGCCGGTACCGAACACTTCTTGAAGGATTGTCCTATCCGTCCTCCCCGCCTGGAAAGACGTACGCTGACTCCGCACAAAGGTGAGACAGTTCTTGATGTCAACTCTGCTTCTCCACGCCTTACTGTGCCTGTGCGGATATCTTCCTCTACCTTCTCCTTCTCTACTATGGCCTTCTTGGATTCCGGATCTGCAGGAAATTTTATTTTGGCCTCTCTCATCAACAGGTTCAACATCCCGGTGACCAGTCTCGCCAGACCCCTCTACATCAATTCTGTTAACAATGAAAGATTGGACTGTACCGTGCGTTACCGCACGGAACCTCTCCTAATGTGCATCGGACCTCATCACGAAAAAATTGAATTTTTGGTCCTCTCCAACTGCACTTCCGAAATTCTTCTTGGATTACCGTGGCTTCAACGCCATTCCCCAACCCTTGATTGGTCCACAGGAGAAATCAAGAGCTGGGGTACTTCTTGTTTCAAGGACTGTCTTAAACCGGTTCCCAGTACTCCCTGCCGTGACCCTGTGGTTCCCCCTGTAACCGGTCTTCCTAAGGCTTATATGGACTATGCTGACGTGTTTTTCAAAAATCAAGCTGAGACTTTACCTCCTCACAGGCCTTATGACTGTCCTATTGACCTCCTCCCGGGTACTACTCCACCCCGGGGCAGAATTTATCCTCTGTCTGCTCCAGAGACTCTTGCCATGTCAGAGTCAGAGGAAAATTTAAAAAAGGGGTTTATCCGCAAATCCTCCTCTCCTGCCGGAGCTGGATTTTTTTTTGTGTCCAAAAAAGATGGCTCCCTACGTCCTTGCATTGATTACCGCGGACTTAATAAAATCACGGTAAAGAACCGCTACCCCCTACCTCTTATCTCGGAACTCTTTGATCGCCTACAAGGTGCCCACATCTTTACCAAACTGGACTTAAGAGGTGCTTATAATCTCATCCGCATCAGGGAGGGGGACGAATGGAAGACTGCATTTAACACCAGAGATGGACACTTTGAGTATCTGGTCATGCCCTTTGGCCTGTGCAACGCCCCTGCCGTCTTCCAAGACTTTGTTAATGAAATTTTTCGTGATCTCTTATATTCCTGTGTTGTGGTTTATCTGGACGATATTCTGATTTTTTCTGCCAACTTAGAAGAACACCGCCAGCATGTCCGCATGGTTCTTCAGAGACTTCGAGACAATCAACTTTATGCCAAAATGGAGAAATGTCTGTTTGAATGTCAATCTCTTCCTTTCCTAGGATACTTGGTCTCTGGCCAGGGACTACAAATGGACCCAGATAAACTCTCTGCCGTCTTAGATTGGCCACGCCCCTCCGGACTCCGTGCTATCCAACGTTTTTTGGGGTTCGCCAATTATTACAGACAATTTATTCCACACTTTTCCACTATTGTGGCTCCTATCGTGGCTTTAACCAAGAAAAATGCCAATCCCAAGTCCTGGTCTCCCCAAGCGGAAGACGCATTTAAACATCTCAAGTCTGCCTTTTCTTCTGCTCCCGTGCTCTCCAGACCTGACCCATCTAAACCCTTCCTATTGGAGGTAGATGCCTCCTCAGTGGGAGCTGGAGCTGTCCTTTTACAAAAAAATTCTTCCGGGCATGCTGTTACTTGTGGTTTTTTTTCTAGGACCTTCTCTCCGGCGGAGAGAAACTACTCCATCGGGGATCGAGAACTACTGGCCATGAAATTGGCGCTTGAGGAATGGAGGCATCTGCTGGAGGGATCAAAATTTCCAGTTATCATATACACTGATCACAAGAATCTCTCCTATCTCCAGTCTGCCCAACGGCTGAACCCTCGCCAGGCCAGGTGGTCGTTGTTCTTTGCCCGTTTTAACTTTGAAATTCATTTTCGCCCTGCCGACAAGAACATTAGGGCCGATGCCCTCTCTCGTTCCTCGGATGCCTCGGAAGTAGAGCTCTCTCCGCAACACATCATTCCTCCTGACTGTCTGATCTCCACTTCTCCAGCCTCCATCAGGCAAACTCCTCCAGGGAAGACCTTCGTTTCTCCACGCCAGCGTCTCGGGATTCTCAAATGGGGACACTCCTCCCACCTCGCAGGCCATGCGGGCATCAAAAAATCCTTGCAACTCATCTCTCGTTTCTATTGGTGGCCGACTCTGGAGACGGATGTTGTTGATTTTGTGCGGGCCTGTACTGTCTGTGCCCGGGATAAGACTCCTCGCCAGAAGCCTGCTGGTCTCCTTCATCCTCTGCCTGTCCCCGAACAGCCTTGGTCACTGATTGGTATGGACTTTATTACAGACTTACCCCCATCCAGTGGCAACACTGTTGTTTGGGTGGTCGTTGATCGATTTTCCAAGATGGCACATTTTATTCCTCTTCCTGGTCTTCCTTCAGCGCCTCAGTTGGCAAAACAATTTTTTGTACACATTTTTCGTCTTCACGGTTTGTCCACGCAGATCGTCTCGGATAGAGGCGTCCAATTCGTGTCTAAATTCTGGAGGGCCCTCTGTAAACAGCTCAAGATTAAATTAAACTTCTCTTCTTCTTATCATCCCCAATCCAATGGGCAAGTAGAAAGAATTAACCAGGTCCTGGGTGACTATTTACGGCATTTTGTTTCCTCCCGCCAGGATGACTGGGCAGATCTTCTACCATGGGCCGAATTCTCATACAACTTCAGAGTCTCCGAATCTTCTGCTAAGTCCCCATTTTTCGTGGTGTACGGCCGTCACCCTCTTCCCCCCCTCCCTACTCCCTTGCCCTCTGGTTTGCCCGCTGTGGATGAAGTGACTCGTGATCTTTCCACCATATGGAAAGAGACCCAAAATTCTCTTTTACAGGCTTCATCCCGCATGAAAAGGTTTGCCGATAAGAAAAGAAGAACTCCCCCCATTTTTGCTCCCGGAGACAAGGTATGGCTCTCCGCTAAATATGTCCGCTTTCGTGTCCCCAGTTACAAACTGGGACCACGCTATCTTGGTCCTTTCAAAGTCTTGTGCCAGATTAACCCTGTCTCTTACAAACTCCTTCTTCCTCCTTCTCTTCGTATTCCCAATGCCTTCCATGTCTCTCTCCTTAAACCACTCATCATTAACCGCTTCTCTCCCAAACTTGTTTCTCCCACTCCTGTTTCCGGTTCTTCTGACGTCTTCTCCGTGAAGGAGATTCTGGCCTCCAAGACGGTCAGAGGGAAAAAAAATTTCTTGGTGGATTGGGAAGGCTGTGGTCCAGAAGAGAGATCCTGGGAACCTGAGGACAACATCCTAGACAAAAGTCTTGTCCTCAGGTTCTCAGGCTCCAAGAAGAGGGGGAGACCCAAGGGGGGGGGGGTACTGTTACGCCGAGCGCTCCGGGTCTCCGCTCCTCCCCGGAGCGCTCGCATCATCCTCGCATTTGCAGCACCCCGGTCAGACCTGCTGACCGGGTGCGCTGCAATACCTCTCTCAGCCGGGATGCGATTCGCGTTGCGGGAGGCGCCCGCTCGCGATGCGCATCCCGGCTCCCGTACCTGACTCGCTCTCCGTCGGTCTTGTCCCGGCGCGCGCGGCCCCGCTCCTTAGGGCGCGCGCGCGCCGGGTCTCTGCAATTTAAAGGGCCACTGCGCCACTGATTGGCGCAGCTGGCTTAATTAGTTTGTTCACCTGTGCACTCCCTATTTATACTTCACTTCCCCTGCACTCCCTCGCCGGATCTTGTTGCCATTGTGCCAGTGAAAGCGTTTCCTTGTGTGTTCCTAGCCTGTGTTCCAGACCTCCTGCCGTTGCCCCTGACTACGATCCTTGCTGCCTGCCCTGACCTTCTGCTACGTCCGACCTTGCTCTTGTCTACTCCCTTGTACCGCGCCTATCTTCAGCAGTCAGAGAGGTTGAGCCGTTGCTGGTGGATACGACCTGGTTGCTACCGCCGCTGCAAGACCATCCCGCTTTGCGGCGGGCTCTGGTGAATACCAGTAGCAACTTAGAACCGGTCCACCAGCACGGTCCACGCCAATCCCTCTCTGGCACAGAGGATCCACCTCCAGCCAGCCGAATCGTGATACCATTTACATTTTATTACATTTTAGGTGAACATAACTTTTGTTGCTTGTAGGCACAAAGGTTAAATACCAGCAGCAAATAATTAAGATGGTCAGGTTAAATTTACCTGATATTTTTGAGTGCCAAATAGTGCACAAAATATATATTACTTTTATCACATATACAATAACGTGCATGTAAGGCTCAGCAATCCACCTACATTATGGAGTCTTTGGTTAGGATCATGGCTATAGCTGGGCACAAGACTTAATAGGATCTCCTAGGGCAAGGAGTCTCTCGGCCAGAGCCGGGCACAAACTTACGAAAATGGTTACTTTACAAATGGTGAAACTTCTTTGCACAGTCCTGCCAGGCACTTGACTTGAACTGTTGCGGATAATGATAACCTGAAACAATAAAGAAGGTATTAGTGTACCACACATTTAGTAGAATGCAAAAAATTTGAAATTGGTTCTTCTTGCTTCCCAACCTCGCCTGTCGGTGTGCTTCCTGCTTTGTGATATATATCTGGGAGCACGAGGTTGGGTTTCCCTCCAGGCTACATTGGTCAGCCAGGACTGTGTTATGGTCGGATTAACATTGACCACCACATTGACTTCAGAGACTGATGCCGCTGGTACAGCTGTAGGTGCCAGCTGGTTCGGCCACACTTCCTTAGGTGGAGTAGGCCACGGCACATCGGTCGGTGCGTGCTGATTAGGCCTCACCTCCGGCGTGGAGTAGGCCTAGGCACATAAGTTGGTGCCCGTTGGTTAGGCCTCACCTCCTCTGGGGGAGTACGCCTGGGCACATTTTCTGTAAGTGAAGATTCAGGACTGGACCTCCTCATAAATTTACACAATAAAAACCAGACTAAATAGCCATAAAGGATGCATACCCAATATCATATAATGCAAGAAAATGTAAACTTTATTATAACACATATGACACAAAGCAAGGAAAACACTCTAAAAACACTTAAAAAGGCTCAGAAGAGCCACACTACAACAGTGGGACGAATTATGGTCACCACAGGACATGGGAAGAAACATGAAAGGGATCCCTCCTGTCACTCACCAAATAAGTAACAATAAAACACAAATGACAAAAAAGTAGTGGACAGTCAACAAACTGTGCATGCCAGTCCCCAAATGGTAAATGGTACAATGCGATGAATGTTACTCAGGGAAGCAGGTGCAAGAATGTAATACTCAGTACACTAATATACAAACACAGTGGACGATCCACAGACGGAGGAAGGAGGGAAAGTGTCCCAGTAAGCCCATGTCCAATAAAGAAGCCCATTTGTCATTGCCCTTTTTTGTCATTTGTGTTTTATTGTTACTTATTTGGTGAGTGACAGGAGGGGTCCCTTTCATTTTTCTTCCCATGTCCTGTGGTGACCACAATTGGTCCCACTGTTGTAGTGCGGCTCTTCTGAGCCTTTTTAAGTGTTTTTAGAGTGTTTTTCCTTACTTTGTGTCATATGTGTTATAATAAAGTTTACATTTTCTTGCATTATATGATATTGGGTATGCATCCTTTATGGCTATTTAGTCTGGTTATTATTGTGCTTATTGTTTTATGAGCCAGATAGCACCCTTTTGTGTTATGCTTTACATTTAGCTTGAGCCTCCCCCCTTTTTTCCTTTTCTCTCTCTCCTCATAAATTTAGGAGCCATGATGGGCGCCTCGGACAAATACATTTCTTCTTCCACCTTATCGGCCGAATTCAATGGGGATCTATGTCCCAGTCGTCCGACGGAAAATACGTAAAGGGTATTTGAGTGGGATTCTTGGGCCTGGTTATGGCTGCCGCCCATTCTCCCCGCAGACTTTTTACCGGGGTATATTCCACTATCTCCCCTGCTTCTAAGGAGTGGAGTGCTGGAGGCAGGCAGTCCCGCTGAACGACTTTCCTATTTACTAGCATGGTTCCTCCATGCTGGCAGTCTTGGAGGGTGCCAAAGCCACGTACTTTATCAAATTTTATAACTGTGGCGAGTCGGCGCTCCAAGGGTGGCTCACCCACTTGTGGATAGTCCAACTTGCTTATATAGAGGGCTTCCAGCCTTTTAGTATCCTGCTGCTGCTCTACTTGTACTTCATAGGGCAACTGCTTAGGCCCATACCTCTCTCTGTGCTGGGCTTTTAATTTCTCAATGATGCTGGCTATTTCGGCCTCTCTGCGGGCTCTCTCAGCCTGTACTGTGGGAACTGGTGGATGGGACTTCCCTGGCAGGGGAAGGACATGGTCCCACAAGTACGGGACAAACTCTGGCTCGTCGCCGAACACCCATTGAAGGAGAAGGGGTGACTGTGAGCGTGCTCTAACTGGAACAGACTTCTGCCCTGGGGGTTCCCTGTCGGGGCTGAAGGCGTAGAAAATGCGGCCTCGGCCGGCGTACTTACATCTGACTCCTCGGTTGCAATCTCCGCCCAGGATCTGTGGCGAGGGAACAATCTCACCGGCGATGCTGCTGCTGAAGACTGTGGTGATCCCCTTTTTGGGGTAGCTTGCCATTCATCGTCCTCTGGAAGCGGGGGCAGCTTGCAGGCCTCCTCGGCCCCAAGGGGCAATTGCTGCAAATGGTCAGCTAGGTCATGGAACAGCTGCGCTGCAGCCACTGTAACTTTCCGCTGCTCCGCAGCCATCTTGTTGCTCTCTTCACGTGCTCTGGTGGGCTGCGCCATGTCTGTACACCTCTCTGCCATTTCCGGACTGAAGAGGGATGGCCGCATGGTGCCTTTTATAAGAGGCTTCAACAAAATGCCGGCCGGCCGGAAGGACGTCATTGGTGCAGCTCTGACTTCCTGTCCCACAGGAAGTCAGACAACAGTTCCACTTCGGCATAGACGCTGCTACATGATATCCAGCATGGGACATCTTGGCGCGCTTCTTGGGTTCTTCCTTAACCCCTTCAGGTATTTTTTTTTTTAATTAGATCATTTCATTAAGTTTTACAATACAATAAAACAATTCAAAGGAGCAAGAAACAAAGAAGGTAAGAACAAACCCATCAGGGTAATGGGACCAAATAGTAGGGCACATATTATGAAAACAGGAACATACTCAAATTGGCCGCTGAGGAGACTTCAGGTACTTTTGTACTGAAGCACGTAACATGGCTTCGTTCCTAATCTTACCCATGGCCACAATACAATATTCTTCACCTCCCCCTTACTTTTTCTAGCACCCCGGCAAAGCACAATTTCAGCAACAATGTCCTGTACACTTTTGGGCGTAATTTCGGTCGCGGATTGCGACAATCCTGGACAGTTTTCTATACATATTCCTGCACAGGGGGATGACTAGTGGCACTTGCAATCACGGTATACACCCGTTTTTCATTGTGGGTGGCCTGGGTGGCTGAATTATTAAAGGCACACACCCGTATCCTGTTCGTAGGACGCCAAAAGAAATGTGGTGACTGGGGTGTTGCAGTATGTAGCAGGTGGTATAAATCCTGGGGGCAAGATGTTGTTAACCCCTTAGTGTTCGTGACGCGAGTATGTGGTTATTCCGGTATAGTAACCGCCGTCAACCAACCCAAAAATGGTTTGTAATAAAGGAATGTCCACAGCAAGGATTCTGAATAAACTGGAACTTTTACTTGAAATGTTTAGGGAACAGTCTTTACAATTATGCAGTTCCTTCAGAGGCAACCGTGACACAGGACACCTCACATGTTTGCTTGGACTTGTTATTATTGAGATATTTAGGCAGACCATTGTGCTACTGATATATTCCTTAGCTGAGGAGTAGTCACTGGATTTGTAGAGAGAATTGTAACTTACGTTTTAAAAGTGGCTGCATTTCTTTAGGCTTTGGCCTTGATGAGATGAATTTGTAGTATACAGGACTTTGTGCTTCCTTTTGAGTCCAAGAGATAAGAGAGAGTATAGAGACTACAGCCACTTATATACTAGGGGGCTGGACAAAAGCCCATTGGTTGCTAATGCTTGGAGCTCCTGTGCCCATGGAACTCTGGGTATATCACATGACAGTAGATCACATGACCAAGGAAGGTCCTATGCATTTTATACAAACTGTACAACTTTATACATATGAACTATAAAAACACATAATGAATATACACTGCATTTATGAGACAACAAGGGGGGAGCGCTGCAGGAGAGCCCTATGGACCTAAGGGACTCTTCCTGAGGGGACTTAAGGATGGTACAGGACCGGTCCTGTACCGGGAGAGCACAAAGGTTAATGTTAATTATAGAAAACTTTAATTATATAACAACTCTATTAATTTTAAGGTTAAAAATACACACTGCACACCTTGTTAATTGTAGGACACGTACATGCTGGCGTACCCACTAAATTTGAAAATGTTGTGTTAAAATAGAATAAGGCACAAAATAGTTGTGTAAGATTTTTACAGACTACGTAAATAACCCATATGTGGCACTAAAATTTTCCTTTAAAAAAAAAAAAAAAAAGCAATACAGCTTCATCCAATGCAGTACGCCCCAACCCCCCTCCCCCCCCCCCCTTCCCCGTCACTCTCTAGAAACACTACTGGTAATAAAGGGTAGATAAGGAACTTTATCTACTTTTCTGATTTAAAAAAATGCTTTTGCAAGTGGGTTTCCCGGGTTTTGCTTACGTGCAATTTATTTATCAAGGTCGTATGACTTTTTGATAGGTCGCATGTAAGAAAAAGTAAGTAAAAAAAAAAAAAAAAGATAAATCTCCTTCAAAAAGTTTTTTCGGGAACTTTGTTTCTCAGCACAGACGTCTCTACCATGATATCCGTCTTCCAGAGCTTCCAAGGAGACTTCCAATAACAATACTCCAGATCACAAAAACTCTGCAGACGGCATAGATGAGGAAGGCTTCAGCAGCAGCGGAGGAGCAAGATGAGACACACAACTCGTGTTGCTTTTGGCTCCAAAGAAATGGAATCTGCATTAAGTGCAAGTTCCCACTTCAAAGGTTAGGACCATTCCCATATAATCTTACACTAAGAGCTATTCTCATACTGGCCCCACTTCATCTGTACAGCACAGTGTTTCCCAACCAGGGTATCTCCAGCTGTTACATAACTACAACTCCCAGCATGCCCTTTGGCTGTGCATGCTGGGAATTGTAGTTATGAAACAGTAGGAGGCACACAGGCCTCACCTCCTGCTGCTGCTGCCAGTCATTTCCTGCCACCGCCAGTATGCTATCCCCGCCGCTGCACACTACATGGTCGGTACCCGCTCTCGCCCTCCAGACTAGGGGTGGAACGGGTGCCGTCAGGACAGCCCAGAAGATGCCGTGATTCTTCAGCTGGTCTCAGCCGACCAATCACCATGATCGTGAGGTGGCACCAGTGCCACCTCACTCCTGCTGGGCAATGGTGATTGGTGCTGTCTCGGACAGCACCAATCACCCATATTTCCTTGGTCACCAGTGACCCATTTGGCCTGGAAAAGCCGTGATTCACCGGTCAGTATTGACTGACGAATCACAGCGATTGCCGCCAAGGGGGGATTCCCGGGACCCCCCCCCCTGGGCGATATGCCGAGGTGGCTGCTTTTAGATAACAACAGCCATCCCAGTCCAATCACCGCATCCAGAGACGTGGTGATCCCAGAAGATGGCAATGCAAATGTACATTTACATTGCAGGTCCTTAAGGGGTTAAAAATAATTGTAATAATGATACTGTTTCCACCATATCCACTTATCCAGAGATATTATGCTAGAGATATATTGTCATCCTCCATTCCTGGGAATCCACCTCTCCCCTTCTACATATCTCTGATTCCTTAATCATCCAATAGGGGGGCTTGTTTTCCCACTTATGTGCAAAATGTATCTCTAGGTGGTCAATATCTTCTGTCTCCATTACAAGCTGTATGTCCTATATGGGAAATGTGCCTTGAATTATGCAGCTCCTCGCTCACTTGTTAATGTATCAAGTGACCCAGAGCCCACCACGTGGAGGTGGCTGCATTTCGGGCTCCTCCCCACCCCCACCCCAAACCATATGTAGATCTTGTGTGACCCAATCAGCCGTCTTGTTAAATTGGTTCACATTGATCGTCAATGGCCTTTGCTGTAATACTTCTTAGCTGTGTATGTAGGAAGTAAAATGGCATCTTGAATGTGGTCATCATGCCGGTTACTGTCCGCTTGGCCATGGCCCATGCTCCAACCCAAACATTGGATACATAATTGGACCACTTCAGTTTGCTTTTAGCATATTGCCAAGTCCGCTGCAGCCAAGACACTTTGGGCTCCGAGGCATCTTCAGAGGTTGTTGGTAAATCCATCTGGTTATCCTCCATGGTGACTGTCACATGATCGCTGTGCCTGGATTCATGTGGGTCTGAATTGTCACCTAAAGCCATGTCAATAGCCACATCTGCTCGCTGACCACGGTGCTTAATCTTCTTCCCAGGTATTTTATGGATCTCATAATATGGTGGAGTGACCTTATAATGATATAGGTTAGTATACCGCCAAAGGAAACTCGTCACGTAATGTATGAGACACACGACAGGCACCGAGAGAACTGGGATATCTGCAAAATAGCGACAGGATACAATATATTAGACCTATATTCATTCATTTATTTATGTATATATATATGTAAATACATATGTTCATATATATGTATATATATATATATACATATATATACTTTTTTTGTTAAAACTATAATTTATACGGCAAACTATCAATATTTTATAGGCTATATGCTAGAAGATTAGATGTCATGGATCACTGTATTGTCACTGTATGAAGCTTTTTTTAAACTTATGTGTGACTAAAACATTGTTATTATAATTATATTACTACTATTATTATATTATTTCACTAATATCAGAGTAGTTTCCCATGTTTTCTTTTAGAAGGCAAAATACTTAAAGCATTGATTCACAAACTGAAATCATTTATCTCACAGGAATAAACATTTGCTCAATTGCTGTAAGAGACTTAAAGGAGTACTCTGCCTCTAGACATCTTATCCCCTATCCAAAGGATAGGGGATAAGATGTCTGATTGCAGGGGTCCCGCAGCTGGTACCCCAGCGATCTCTGTGCAGCACCCAGCGTTCATTCAGCATTCGACAAGGTCGCAACTTCACGGCCACGCCCCTCGTGAGGTAACACCACAACCTTCCCATAGATTTACATTGAGGGGGCGTGGCCCTAATGTCACAACCCCCGCCGCCCGCTCCAAGCGTTTGGAACAAAATGTGCCGAACGCTGGGGAAGCCCCCCTTTAAAGCCACCCAGGATAGACTGTACAAGAGAACATCAGTAACTTTACTGCACTCTACTATATTAACTTTACACTAATACATTCATGTTAAATCCATTTTTAAACAGAAATTTTGGAAGTTTTCATTATTCCTACCTCTTAGCTTCATGGTCGCCGTCCTTACAGGATCCTTTTGCCTAAATAGACAAAATTCTCTTCAATTTGCAAAATAAGCGCAGGTCTAGTAGGAGAACGTGTTCACCCGCCGAACCGAGGAAATAAGTGTTAGGGATTGGATTCTACCCTGGAGAAAGTCTCTTTGATGTGTGATGTCACAGCAGATGACATCACGTGTATGTGTATCCATTGTAATGGCTGTACTGTACTTTACTTACACTATGTACAGTTATACTGGGGGTTTACAAAGGATTTGAAGATTACAGTTTTAACCCCTTCAGGGTCACAGCCCTTTTTGGTCTTGAGGACAAAGGACATTTTCATTTTTACATTTTCATTTTTTCCTCCTCCCCTTCTAAGAGCCATAAATCTTTTAATTTTCCACCCAAAGACCAATATGAGTTGTTGTTTATTTTGCGACCAACTGTACTTTGTAATGTACGGTAACATAAAATGTACGGTACTATAAAAAAATATATATATATTATTTACGGCTGGAAATTGAAAAGAAAACCACAATTTGGCAACTTTTGAGGGTTTTCGTTTTTATTCACTGACATGTTCTTTTTATACTGAGGGTCAATGCTTGGGTAAACGCTTTACTCTTTTTGTACTGCTTCAAAAAAATATCTAACTTTTTGAACAATATAAGTATGTTTTAAACTGTATGAGGGCTAATTGTTTGCTGTATACGGAAAAATAAAAAAAAAGTTATAGAGGTCAGAAGAGGACAATTTTAAACGTACTAATTTTGGTGTAAAAGTAATAATTTTTTTTAACAGAAGTAAAACAAAATCAAACCTTAATAAGCTGTGTATCAATTTAATCGTATGGATCTACAGAATATATATAAGGTGTCATTTTTACCGAAAAGTGCACTGTGTAGAATCTGAACCCCCTAAAAAAAAAAAATCAGAATGGAGTTTTTTTTTTTCCCCCCTAGTTTTTCCGTAGATTTTGTGGTGAAATGATTGATGTCATTACAAAGTACAATAGGTGGCACAAAAAAACAGCCCTTATAGGACTCTGTATGTAGAAAATTGAAAGTGTTATGATTTTAAGAAGGTGAGGAGGTAAAAACTAAGTGCAAAAATGAAAAAACCTGTCCTGAAGGGGTTAAAAATATATAAATACCGTATATCCCGGCGTATAAGACGACTTTTTAACCCCAAATTTTCTTCTGAAAAGCCGGGGGTCGTCTTATACGCCGGGTATTGAGGTCCGGGATAGGAAAACTTCTGACTATCTGCCCGGGCGGGCTCCTGTGTGTAGCTGCAGGCGGGGGCCGGCCAGAGCAAGTAAAAACTAATACTGTATACTAAAAACCAGGGTGCCTCCAGCTGTTGTGAAACTACAACTCCCAGCACGGCAAAGTTGGGGGTCGTCTTATACGCCAAGTCATCTTATACGCCGGCATGGTCACTGCACCTGCACTCACATTTAAAGAAGATCTGTAGTGCTTATAACTTATCCCCCATCCTAAGGATAGGGTATAAGTTATAGATCACTGGGGGGTACGAGCGATCGGGCCCCCCGCCATCTTCTGTACGGTGCCACAGTTATGTACAGGAAAGGGGGTGTTCCATCCCCGCTTGACGCGGCAGCGGGCACGCCCCTCCATGTATTTCTATGGGAGTCATGGAAGGGCGTGCCGGCTGCCGCGTCATGCGGGAACAGAATGCCCCCTTTCCTGTTCATTGCCACGGCCCCATACAGGAGATCGCGGGGGGCCCCAGTGCCCGGACCCCCCCGCGATTTATAACTCATCCCCTATCCTTAGGTTGGGGTATAAGTTATAAGCACTAAAGATCTCCTTTAACCTGTTGGGGACGGAGGGCATACCTATACGCCCTCCGCCCACCACCTTTCTATAATGCGGGGCCACGCCGTGGCCCAGCGTCATAGCGGGTCGGGCCAGGCCCCTAACAACAGCCGGGAGCCGAGGCTAATAGCGAGCAGCACTGATCGTGGTTTCGCGCGCTATTAACCCTTTAGATGCAGCGTTCAACTTGATCACTGTCCGAACGCCAAATGACTGCTCAGTGCCTGAGATCCAGGTATGAGCAGTCAAGCGGCAGAATCATTGATCAATGGTTTCCTATGAGAAACCATTGATCAATGTAAAAGATCAGTGTGTGCAGTGTTATAGCTCCCTATGGGAGCTATAACATTGAAAAAAAAAGTGAAAAAAGCTTGAATCACCCCCCTTTTTCCGTAAAAAAAAAATCCAAAAACTGTGTAAATAAACATATATGGTATCGCCGCATGCAGAAATGTCAGAATTATAAAAATATATAGTTAATTAAACCGCACAGTCAATGGTATACGTGCAAAAAATAAGCCATCATATGGATTTTGTGGGGTTGTGATCTTTAACCCCTTCAGGACCAAGCCCATTTTGGCCTTAAGGACCAGAGCGTTTTTTGCACATCTGACCACTGTCACTTTAAACATTAATAACTCTGGAATGCTTTTAGTTATCATTCTGATTCCGAGATTGTTTTTTCGTGACATATTCTACTTTAACATGGTGGTAAATTTTTGTGGTAACTTGCATCCTTTCCTTGTGAAAAATCCTAAAATTTGATGAAAAATTAGAAAATTTAGCATTTTTCTAACTTTGAAGCTCTCTGCTTGTAAGGAAAATGTATATTACAAATAAAAAAAAATTTTATTCACATATACAATATGTCTACTTTATGTTTGCATCATAAAAGTGACGAGTTTTTACTTTTGGAAGACACCAGAGGGCTTCAAAGTTCAGCAGCAATTTTCCAATTTTTCACAAAATTTTCAAACTCACTATTTTTCAGGGACCAGTTCAGGTTCGAAGTGGATTTGAAGGGTCTTCATATTAGAAATACCCCACAAAAGACCCCATTATAAAAACTGCACCCCCCAAAGTATTCAAAATGACATTCAGTCATCATTTTAACCCTTTAGGTGTTTCACAGGAATAGAAGCAAAGTGAAGGAGAAAATTCACAATCTTCATTTTTTACACTCGCATGTTCTTGTAGACCCAATTTTTGAATTTTTACAAGGGGTAAAAGGAGAAAATGTATACTTATATTTGTAGCCCAATTTCTCTCGAGTAAGCACATACCTCATATGTCTATGTAAAGTGTTCGGCGGGCGCAGTAGAGGGCTCAGAAGGGAAAGAGCGACAAGGGGATTTTGGAGAGTACGTTTTTCTGAAAACGTACGGGCTTGTATGGGCACTTAATCTGTGATTTGTTGTTTTCATCGGTACCACATTTGTGTATATGTGATTTTTGATGACTTTTTATTCCTTTTTTTTTTTTTTTCCGGGATGTGATCACAATTCAGCATTGGACTTTGTTATTTTTATGTTTTATGTCGTTCACCGTATGGAGTCATTAACGTTATATTTTAGTCATTCAGACTATTCTACCAAATATGTTTAAAAAAATGAATTCCCCCTCTTTTCCCATTTTACAAAAAAAAAATTTTTTTTTAAATAAAATAAAATTTTTGCAAATCTGACCACTGTCACTTTATATATGAATAACTCTGAGATGCTTTTACTTTTCATTCTTATTCTGAGATTGTTTTTTCGTGACATATTCTACTTTAACATAGTGGTAATTTTTGTCGTTACTTGAATCTTTTCTTGTTGAAAAATCCCAAAATATAGAAAATTTAGCATTTTTCTGCCTGTAAGGAAAATGGACATTCCAAATTATATATTGATTCACAAATACAATGGGGGACATTTATCAAGGGATTTAGAGCTCTTTTTTTGCTTACAAAAGTCGCAGAAAAAGTCGCATTAGCACTTAAGCAATTTTTTGTGCGACTTTTGGCTGTAAGCAAAAAGCTACAAAAAAGCATACGAAAGTAAATTTTTTTTTTTACTTTTCAGTGGTCAGGGATTTATCAAGTGCGAAAGTCGCATAAAAAGTCGCAAGCCCTCAAAAACTGCATAAATATAAGCCAGCTCGGAGCTGGCACACAAAACGGCTTTTGAGAGCAAATTTTATATTTCCCGCTGGCAGCCGTGATCACAGCTCCAGCGGGAAATATATTGCAACTGTACAAAGGAGCCCGGGCTGGCATCACTCTGCAGCCGCCCAGCTCTGTCTGATTCTAACCCCGCTACCCTAACATAATGACACCCCCCCTTGTTTCCCACCCGCCTGCGCTGCACATCTCCCATCTGTCTGCTACCTGTTGCAAGACTACAACTCCCAGCATGTCCATACAGTGAGGGCATGCTGGGAGTTGTAGTATTGTAGCGGGCGGACAATGTGCGGCGCGGGCAGGTGGAAGACAAGGGGGGTGGGGGTTATATAAAGCAGTGTCCCCATCCCCATCATTGTATTAGGGTAGCGGGGATAGAATCGGAGGAACCCGGGCGGCTGAAGACTGATTCCAGCCTGGGCTCCTTTTAACAAACCTCGGCGCAGCAGAGTTTCTATTTCCCTTAATGTAATTTCATATTTCCCGCTGGGTCCCGTAATTGGCCAGGACCGAGCAGCCAATCACGGGAAATTTGATATTACATTAGGGACTAAAAGCTCCGCGGCTCCGCTAGATGTTAAAAGGAGACGGGCTGGCATCAGTCTGCACCCTCCCGGGCTCCTAAGATATCCTGCGGCACCGTGGTAAGGTGCCCGGGCTAACCTCACTCAGCAGCCCCCCACGGGACTCCCACAGCCGTCAGGGAGATGTGTAGGTGCCGTCCCTGTCATCCCTCAGCACTGCGGTACACACCGAGAGATGGCAGGGACGGCTTCTGCACATCTCCCTGCCTGGCTGAGGGAGTCCCGGGCGGCTGCAGTGTTATGTCAGCCCGGGCTCCTTACTACAGCGCCGCGGAGTTTGGTGTAATTTCAAATTTCCCGCTGGGTCCCGTGTCACGTGACGACAGGAAATATGAAATTACAGTGATTCTCTGATCACTGCAGCCAAGGAGCGGAGCGCATTACCACCCGCTTCTCTGGCTGGCACGACTACAACTCCCAGCATGTCCTTACAGGAAGGGCATGCTGGGAGAGTTGTGTGCGTGGGGGGGTTGACAAGCTTGTCACCTGCCCCCCTGCCGCAAAACTACAACTCCCAGCATACCCTTACAGTAAGAGCATGCTGGGAGTTGTAGGGGGGGGGGTGACAATCTCCCACACCACATGACTACAACTCCCAGCATGCCCTTACTGTAAGGACATGCTGGGAGTTGTAGTTGTGTGGCAGGTGACAGGCTTTTCACCTGCCCCCCTAAAACTCCCAGCATGCCCTTACAGTAAGGATATGCTGGGAGTTGTAGTCATGTGGTGCGGGAGATGGTTACCCCCGCACCCCCCCCCCCCCACACACACACACACACTACAACTCCCAGCATATCCTTACTGTAAGGGCATGCTGGGAGTTGTAGGGGGGCAGGTGACAAGCCTGTCACCTGCCCTCTGCGGCACAAATACAACTCCCAGCATGTCCTTACAATAACGATATGTTGGGAGTTGTAGTGTGTGCGTGGGGGGGGGGGGGTAACAATCTCCCGCATCACATGACTACAACTCCCAGCATATCCTTACTGTAAGGGCATGCTGTGAGTTGTAGTCATGTGGTGCGGGAGATTGTCACCCCCCCCTACAACTCCCAGCATGCTCTTACTGTAAGGGCATGCTGGGAGTTGTAGTCAGGCGCGGACGGGTGACAATAAATGTATTAACCTATTTTTCTTTTTTTCTCCTCATTTCAGATCCATGTATCCTGTGGACTACTTCGGATTTGGTGGACTGCTTCAATGACCAGCGTCTTTTTTAACCCCTTCCCGCAGAATGTCATATATAAACGCCGGGTTGTGCAGTGCGTCCGCGCATCCCGGCGTTTATAAATGACAATCAGTTAACCCGGCGATGCGCAGCATCGCACGAGTTAACTGGCAGAAGTCCCGCTGTTTCCAGCAGGGGACAACTTCTGCTTCACCCCCAGGACCATCCATTGATGGTCCTGGTCAGCGATCACTGTGATTGGTCCCTGTGGACCAATCACAGTGATCTGGGGTGAAAGTTCAGATCCCCCGCACTGCCCGCCCATGGAAGTCGGGCAGAACGGGGGACGATGGCTGCGGGGGCTCGCGGGGACCTGCGGCATAGGGGGGGAACATCAGGGGACCGGCGGCCTTACCTGGCGGGACCGAGGAGCAGCGGCAGGACCGGCCACGTGGACAAGCAGCGACGGGACCGGCAGGTAAGTATATGGTCCTCAGAAGCAGCAGTGAAGATCTTCACTGCTGCTTCTAGGAGTCTGAAAACTACAACTCCCAGCATGCCTAGACAGCCTTTGGCTGTCTGGGCATGCTGGGAGTTGTAGTTTTGCAACATCTGGAGGGCCCCAGTTTGGAGACCATTGTATAATGGTCTCCAATCTGTGCTCTTCCAGCTGTTGCAAAACTACAACTCCCAGTATGCACTGACTGTCCAGGCATGCTGGGAGTTTTAGTTCAGCAACATCTAGCCCTTCAGATGTTGCCGAACTACAACTCCCAGCATGCCCTTCAGCTGTCTGGGCATGCTGGGAGTTGTAGTTTTGCAACAACTGGAGACACACTGGTTGGGAAACATTGTCTGTTTGTAACTCAGTGTTTCCTAACCTGTGTGCCTCCAGCTATTGCAAAACTATAACTCCCAGCATGCACTAACAGACCATGCATGCTGGGAGTTGTGGTTTTGCAACAGCTGGTGCACCCCCCCCCCCCCCCCTGTGAATGTACAGGGTACATTCACATGGGCGAGGCCTTTACAGTGGTTTTCTCGCATCTTGAGATGCAGCAAATTTTGCGCCGGGAAACTCGCTGTAATCCCCCGCGCATGTGACTGTACCCTAAAAACACTACACTACACTACACTAACACAAAATAAAATTAAAAGTTAAAAACACTACATATACACATACCCCTACACAGCCCCCCTCCCCCAATAAGCCCCCCCTCCCCCTCTGGTACGCCACTGTTTCAAAAGCAGAGCCTCCAGCTGTTGAAAAACAACAACTCCCAGTATTGCCGGACAGCCGTTGACTGTCCACGCATGCTGGGAGTTTTGCAACAGCTGGAGGCACCCTTTTTGGGGATCACTGGCGTAGAATACCCCTATGTCCACCCCTATGCAAATCCCTAATTTAGGCCACAAATGCCCACGGTGCTCTCACTTTGGAGCCCTGTCGTATTTCAAGGCAACAGTTTAGGGCGACATATGGGGTATCGCCGTACTCGGGAGAAATTGCGTTACAAGGTTTGGGGGGCTTTTTCTTCTTTAACCCTTCATGAAAAGGAAATGTTGGGGTCTACACCAGAATGTTAGTGTAAAAATTTTTGATTTTTTACACTAACATGCTGATGTTGCCCTATACATTTTCAGAAGAGGTAAAAGGGAAAAAAGCCCCCCAAAAGTTGTAACGCAATTTCTCCTGACTACAGAGATACCCCATATGTGAGCGCAAAGTGCTCTGGGGGCGCACAACAAGGCCCAGAAGGGAGAGCGCACCATGTACATTTGAGGTGATTTGCACAGGGGTGGCTGATTGTTACAGCGGTTTTGACAAACGCAAAAAAAACAAAACCCCACATGTGACCCCATTTCGGAAACGACACCCCTCACGAAATGTAATGAGGGGTGCAGTGAGAATTTACCCCCCCCCCCCACAGGTGTCTGACGGATCTTTGGAACAGTGGTCCGTGAAAATGAAAACTTGTACAGCCCACTGTTACAAAGATCTGTCAGACACCAGTGGGGGGCAAATGCTCACTGTACCCCTTGTTACGTTCCTCAAGGGGTCTCGTTTCCAAAATGGTATGCCATTTGTTTTTTTTTTTGCTGTTCTGGCACCAGAGGGGCTTCCTAAATGCGATATGCCCCCCGAGCAAAATTTGCTCTCAAAAAGCCAAATATGGCTCCTTCTCTTCTGAGCATTGTAGTTCGCCCATAGTGCACTTCAGTTCAACTTATGGTGTACCTCCATAATCAGAAGAGAAGGGGTTACAAATATTGGGGAGTATTTCCTGCTATTAACCCTTGCAAAAATTTGAAATTTGGGGGGAAACACACATTTTAGTGGAAAAATTATATATATTTTTTTTACATATGCAAAAGTCGTGAAACACCTGTGGGGTAATAAGGCTCACTTTATTCCTTATTACAATCCTCAAGGGGTCTAGTTTCCAAAATGGTATGCCATGTGTTTTTTTTTTTTTTTTTTGCTGTTCTGGCACCATAGGGGCTTCCTAAATGCGACATGCCCCCCGAGCAAAATTTGCTCTCAAAAAGCCAAATATGACTCCTTCTCTTCTGAGCATTGTAGTTCGCCCATAGTGCACTTCAGGTCAACTTATGGGGTACCTCCATACTCAGAAGAGAAGGGGTTACAAATATTGGGGGGTATTTCCTGCTATTAACCCTTGGAAAAATGTGAAATTTGGGGGGAAACACACATTTTAGTGAAAAATCTAAAAAAAAATTTACATATGCAAAAGTCGTGAAACACCTGTAGGGTATTAAGGCTCACCTTATTCCTTGTTATGTTCCTCAAGGGGTCTAGTTTCCAAAATGGTATGCCATGTGAGGGTTTTTTGCTGTTCTGGCACCATAGGGGCTTCCTAAATGCAACATGCCCCCCAAAAACCATTTCAGAAAAACTTACCCTCCAAAATTCCCTTATCGCTCTTTCCCTTCTGAGCCCTCTACTGCGCCCGCCGAACACTTTACATAGACATATGAGGTATGTGCTTACTCGAGAGAAATCGGGCTACAAATATAAGTATACATTTTCTCCTTTTACCCCTTGTAAAAATTCAAAAATTGGGTCTACAAGAACATGCGAGTGTAAAAAATTAAGATTGTGAATTTTCTCCTTCACTTTGCTTCTATTCCTGTGAAACACCTAAAGGGTTAAAATGATGACTGAATGTCATTTTGAATACTTTGGGGGGTGCAGTTTTTATAATGGGTCTTTTGTGGGGTATTTCTAATATGAAGACCCTTCAAATCCACTTCAAACCTGAACTGGTCCCTGAAAAATAGTGAGTTTGAAAATTTTGTGAAAATTGGAAAATTGCTGCTGAACTTTGAAGCCCTCTGGTGTCTTCCAAAAGTAAAAACTTGTCACTTTTATGATGCAGACTTAAAGTAGACATATTGTATATGTGAATAAAAAATTTTTTTTATTTGTAATATACATTTTCCTTGCAAGCAGAGAGCTTCAAAGTTAGAAAAATGCAAAATTTTCAAATTTTTCATCAAATTTTAGGATTTTTCACAAGGAAAGGATGCAAGTTACCACAAAAATTTACCACCATGTTAAAGTAGAATATGTCACGAAAAAACAATCTCGGAATCAGAATGATAACTAAAAGCATTCCAGAGTTATTAATGTTTAAAGTGACAGTGGTCAGATGTGCAAAAAACGCTCTGGTCCTTAAGGCCAAAATGGGCTTGGTCCTGAAGGGGTTAAACCTGTTTAATGTTAATGAGAGTGTTGTTTTGGAATAAATTTTTTTGAAACGTGTTTTTTTTTTAACTACTTAAAAGGCTTAGTAGTGGAAGCTGTCTAATAGACGGAATCCATTACTAAGCCTATGCTTAGTGTTAGCCCCCAACACAGCTAGCGCTAACCTCCAATTATTACCCCAGTACCCACCGCCACAGGGGTACCGGGAAGAGCCGGTGCCAATAGGCCCGAAGCATCAAATATGGCGCTCCTGGGCCTAGGCGGTAACGGGCTGGCATTAATTAGGCTGGGGAGGGCCAGTAACAATGGTCCTCGCCCACCCTGGTATCATCAGGCTGTTGCTGCTTGGTTGGTATTTTGCTGAAAATAAAAATAGGGGGAACCCTATGCGTTTTTTTTTTTAATAATTATTCATGCAAAACAAAGATAAGGTTCCCCCTATTTTTATCCAAATACCAACCAAGCAGCAACAGCCTGATGTTACCAGGGTGGGCAAGGACCATTGTTATTGGCCCTCCCAAGCCTAAATAACACCAGCCTGTTACCGCCTAGGCCCAGGAGCGCCATATTTGAGGCTCTGGGCCTGGTGGTACCGCCTCCTCCCAGCACCCCTGTGGTGGTGGGTACCGGGGAAATAATTGGGGGTTAGCGCTAGCTGTTTTGGGGGCTAATGCTAAGCCTCAGCTTAATAATGGACTCTGTCTATAATACTGCTTCCACTACTAAGCCTGCCAAGTATATTTAAAAAAAAAACATCACATTTAAAAAAAATGTATTCCAAAAAAACACTCCCCCAAAAGTCCTCATTAACCATTTTATTAACATTAAACCAAAAAAATGCTAATCACTGCACTCCCCTGAATCTAAAGTAATCCACAAGATACACGGATCTGAAATGAGAAGACAAAAAATGAGTTAGTACATTTAGAGGAAAAAAAAAAGTGGTAAAAAGGGTAAAAAAAAAACATACATACCGTATATACTCGAGTATAAGCCGAGTTTTTCAGCACGATTTTTCGTGCTGAAAACACCCCCCTCGGCTTATATTCGAGTGACCTCTCCGCCCTCAGTGGTCTTCAGCCTGCGGACCTCCAGATGTTTCAAAACTACAACTCCCAGTAAGCCAGGGCAGCCATCGGCTGTCCGGGCGTGCTGGGAGTTGTAGTTTTGAAACCTCTGAAGGTCCGCAGGTTAAAGACCACTGCGGCCTTTAACATCATCCAGCCCCCCCTCTCACCCCCTTTAGTTCTGTACTCACCTCCGCTCGGCGGGACGGTGCTCCGCTGGTCCGGTGCTGCAGGACTGTGCGGTGGGAGGTCGTCCGGTGGGATAGTGGTTCCGGGCTGCCATCTCAAGGCAAGGCAACGCCTCTATTTCGGGCCCGAAGCGCGGAGAAGAGGCCCCCCCGGTGAAGATGGCAGCCCGGAACCACTATCCCACCGGACGACCTCCCCACCGGACAGTACTGCAGCACCGGACCAGCGGAGCACCGTCCCGCCGAGCGGATGTGAGTACAGAACTAAAGGGGGTGAGAGGGGGGGCTAGATGATATTGAAGGCCGCAGTGGTCTTCAACCTGCGGACCTCCAGAGGTTTCAAAACTACAACTCCCAGCAAGCCCGGACAGCCGATGGCTGCCCGGGCTTGCTGGGAGTTGTAGTTTTGAAACCTCTGGAGGTCCGCAGAAGACCACTGTATCAGACATTGACAAGCGGTTATGATGAAGGTGGGGGGGGGGGGCTGATGACAAGGGGATGATGACAAGGGGATGATAAAGGGGGGGGTGTGGGATGATGACAAGGGGATGATGAAGGGGGGTGTGGGATTATGAAAAGGGGATGATGAAGGGAGTGGGGATGATGACAAGGGGATGATGACAAGGGGATGATGAAGGGGGGTGTGGGATTATGACACGGGGATGATGAAGGGGGTGGGGATGATGACAAGGGGATGATGACAAGGGGATGATGAAGGGGGGTGTGGGATTATGACAAGGGGATGATGAAGGGAGTGGGGATGACGACAAGGGGATGAGGACAAGGGGATGATGAAGGGGGTGTGTGGGATTATGACAAGGGGATGATGAAGGGGGTGGGGATTATGAAAAGGGGATGATGACAAGGGGATGATGAAGGGGGTGGGGATGATGACAAGGGGATGATGAAGGGGGGTGTGTGGGATGATGACAAGGGGATGATGAAGGGGGGGTGTGGGATGATGACAAGGGGATGATGAAGGGGGGGTGATGACAGGCGGTGATGATGAAGGGGGGGATGATGACAGGCGGTGATGATGAAGGGGGAATGATGACAGGCGGTGATGATAAAGGGGGGATGATGACAGGCGGTGATGATGAAGGGGGGATGATGACAGGGTGATGATGAAGGGGGGATGATGACAGGCGGTGATGATGAAGGGGGGATGATGACAGGGTGATGATGAAGGGGGTGTTAATGACGGGGGTCTGGATGATGACAGGGGGGATGATGTATTTCCCACCCTAGGCTTATACTTGAGTCAATAACTTTTCCTGGGATTTTGGGGTGAAATTAGGGGCCTCGGCTTATATTCGGGTCGGCTTATACTCGAGTACATACGAGATATATATATATATATATATATATATATATATATATATATATATATATTTATATATATTTATATATATATATATATATATATATATATATATATATAATATATATATATATATTATATATATATATATATAGATAAAAAATGTCAAAGCTGCAAAATTGTGTTCTGTGGTCATTTATTGGTTTTTGCTTATGTGTGCAAAAAAAAAAATGGTATTCAAAAGTGATTTATTGGTTTTTGCTTATGTAAGCCAAATTTATCAACCCCCTGTGGTAGTTTAATAATGTGTCACACAAAGCAAAACCAAAAGCAATAAAAAAATGCCAACAGAACTCGATTACCAAAGCAACAATGATAAATGTCCCCGAATATGTCTACTTTATGTTTGCATCGTAAAGTTTTCATGTTTTTATTTTTTTTTAAGACATTAGAGGGCTTCAAAGTATAGCAGCATTTTTTCAAACTTTTCACGAAAAATAAAAAATCAGAATTTTTCAGGGACCAGTTAAGTCTGAAGTGGATTTGAGGGGCCTTTCTGTGAGAAATATACCACAAATGACCCCATTGTAGAAACTGCACCCCTCAAAGTATTCAAATGCCATTAAGAAAGTTTGTTAACCCTTTAGGTGTTTCACAGGAACAGCAGCAAAGTGGAGGAGAAAAATTAAGATTTCCATTTTTTATACTAACATGTTCATGTGGCCCAATTTTTTTTTACATTTTTGTAAGGGTTCTTAGGCGAAAAAGTCCCACAAAATTTGTAGCCCAACTTCTCTTGAGTATGGAAATACCTCATATATTGACGCAAAGTGCTCTGTGGGCCCACAACATGGCTCAAAAGGGAAAGAGCAACTGTGGGATTTTAGAGGGTGAATATTGCTGAAATGGTTTTTGGGGGGCATGTTGCATTTAGCAAGCCCCCATGGTGTCAGAACAGCAAAAAAAAACAAAAAAAAACACATGGCACACTATTTGGGAAACGACACCCCTCCAGGAACGTAACAAGGGGTACAGCGAACCTTAACACCTCACGTGAAAAATTAGATTTTTATATCCCTTGTTATGTTCCATGAGGGATGCAGTTTCCAAAATGGGGTCACATGTGGGTATTTTTTTTGTGTGTTTATGTCAGAACCGTTGCAACTATCAGCCACCTCTGTGCAAATCACCAATTTAGGCCTCAAATGTACATATTGCGCTCTCACTCCTGAGCCTTGTTGTGCATCCGCAGAGCATTGTACGCCCACATATGGGGTATTTCCGTACAAATTTTGGGGGTCTTTTTTGAAAATAAAAAGTATGGGACAACACCAGCATGTTAGTGTAAAAAAACATACTGGTGTAGACCCCAACTTTTCCATTTCATAAGGGGTAAAATTAGAAAAAGCCCCCAAAATATGTAACGCAATTTCTCCCGAGTACGGAAATACCCCATATGTGTCCCTAAACCGTTTCCTTGAAATATGACAGGGCTCCAAAGTGAGAGAGCGCAATGCGCATTTGAGGACTAAATTAGAGATTTGCATAGGGGAGGACCCAGATGCAAGCATTACAATTGACTCTGCTACCATAAATACCCTACAGCAGTGTTTCCAAAACAGGGTGCCTCCAGCTGTGGCAAAACTCCCAGCATGCCTGGACAGTCAATGGCTGTCCGGCAATGCTGGAAGTTGTTGTTTTGCAACAGTCGGAGGCTCCTTTTTGCAAACAGTGCCGTACCAGACGTTTTAAATTTTTATGGGGGTCAAACCTCCAGCTGTTGCAAAACTTCAACTCTCAACATGGACTCAGAGACCGTGCATGCTGGGAGTTGTAATTTTGCCACAGCTGGAGGCCCACCGGTGAGGACAGCCGTGTTAGGGAACAGATAAACTCAGTGCTTCCCCACCAGGGTGCCTCCAGCTGTTACAAAACGAACACTCCCAGCATAAACGGTCTGTCAGTGCATGCTGGGAGTTGTAGTTTTGCAACAGCTGGAGGCACACTGGTGGGGAAACACTGAGTTAGGTTCTGTTACCTAACTGTGTTTCGTCACCAGTGTGCTTCTTGCTGTGGCAAAACTACAACTCCCAGCATGCACTGATGGCCAAAGGACATGCTGGGAGTTGTAGTTATGCAACAGCTTGAGGCACGTGTGGTGCCTGTTTATAGGTCCCCATAGCCATAGCCAGAGTCCCTAGGACGTCGGGGTCCTTTTGTATAGTCCGGGCTTGCTGGGAGTTGTAGTTTTGAAACCTCTGGAGGTCCGAAGGGTTGAAGACCACTGCGGCCTTCAACATCATCCAGCCCCCCCTCTCACCCCCTTTAGTTCTGTACTCACCTCCGCTCGGCGGGACGGTACTCCGCTGGTCCGGTGCTGCAGGACTGTCCGGTGTGGAGGTCGTCCGGTGGGATAGTGGTTCCGGGCTGCCATCTTCACCGGGGGGGCCTCTTCTTCGCGCTTCGGGCCCAGAATAGTCACGTTGCCTTGACGACAACGCAGGGGGATGTTCATTACCAACGTCCGTCTGCGTCGTCGTCAAGGCAACGCCTCTATTTCGGGCTCGAAGCGCGGAGAAGAGGCCCCCCGGTGAAGATGGCAGATGTATAAACGATAACTTCCAGCATGGCAAGTCAGCAGTTTGCTGTTTGTGCATGCTGGGAGTTGTAGTTTTGCAACATCTGGAGGGCCACAGTTTAGAGATCACTGCACAGTGATCTCCAAACTGTGGCCCTCCAGATGTTGCAAAACTACAAATCCCAGCATGCCCTGACAGCCAACAGCTGTCTGGGCATGCTGGGAGTTGTAGTTTAGCAACATAAGGAGGCTTACAGTTTACAGAAATCACTGCATGGTGACAATCAGATGTCCAAGACAGCTGATGTCCCCTAGACAGGAGCACTAGGATGGGTATGGGGGGGTTATAGGGGTCTGTTTGATGTTTTATTTCACACAGAGCTCACACAGCTCCAATCTCCTCACAGATCTCCCTACACTGAGGAGATCGGAGCTGTGAAAGGCAGTTTTTTTCAACTGCCTCTGCTGTGATTGGTCAATCTGGATTGATTGACCAATCACAACAATCAGGGGGCCAGGCCAGCCATGGGGAGACCCGCGGACGATGTCTGTGATGATCAGCTGTCTATGAAAGCTGAAGTCACTTCAATGTCACAGCATGTTTCCATGTTTACATGCTGTGACAGTTTAGCTTCAGGACGAGCCGGCTCATCTAACGCGGCAAGTACTCGCTGATTAGGACGATCAATTAATACTGATCGGTAATATGGACAATCTACTTCTCTGGTCTGACAACGTCACAAAATGTGGGCTCAAAATTGAGCAAAAAAGCCCCCAGAGTACGGATATTCATGGTGCGGCATAGTATGTTTTTAATACTTTTTTTATTTCTGAGGACGGTGGATGGGTTTTTGCGGGATAGTTGGAGTGCAGCTATTTAGTGCCAGGCAGGCTAGTTAGGGTGTCACCAGATGCGGTACCCCCCCCCCCCTGTCGCTCTCTAGCAATGCTACTGGTAATAAAGGGTAGATAAAGAACTTCAGCTATTTACATAAGGGAAAACTTTTCTGCTTTAACCCCTTAAGGATCGAGGTCATTTTGGCCTTAAGGACCAGAGCATTTTTTGCACATCTGACCACTGTCACTTTAAGCATTACTAACTCTGGGATGCTTTTACTTATGAAGTTGATTCCGAGATAGTTTTTTCGTGACATATTCTACTTTATCATAGTGGTAAGTTTTCGTCAATACTTGCATCATTTCTTGGTAAAAAATTCAAAAATTTTAAAATTTTGCTTTTTTTTTAACCTTGAAGCTCTCTGCTTGTGAGGAAAATAGACATACCAAATAAATTATATGTTGATTCACATATACAATCTCTTCATGTTTGCATCATAAAGTTGACATGTTTTTTTTTAACTTTTGGAAGACATCAGTGGGCTTCAAAGTTCAGCAGCAATTTTCAAATTTTTCTCAAAATTTTCAAAATCTGAATTTTTCAGGGACCAGTTCAGATTTGAAGTGGATTTGAGGTGTCTTCATATTAGAAATACCCCATAAATTACCCCATTATAAAAACTGCACCCATCAAAGTATACAAAATTATATTCAGAATGTTTGTTAACCCTTTAGGTGTTTAACAGGAATAGCAGTAAGTTTAAGGAGAAAATTGAAGACCCAGTATTTACACCCCACTGGCGTTTGGCAGATCTTTGGAACTGTAAGCTGTGCAAATGAAAAATTACAATTTTCATTTTCAAGGACCACTGTTCCAAAAATCTGTCAGACACCTGTGGGGCGTAAATGCTCACTGTACCCCTTATTACATTACTTGAGGGGTGTAGTTTCCAAAATGGGGTCACATGTGGGAGGGGTCCATTGTTCTGGCTCTATGGGGGCTTTGTAAACACACGTGGCCTTCAATTCCGGACAAAATTTATCTTCAAAAGCCCAATGGTGCTCCTTCTCTTCTGAGCATTGTAGTTCACCCGCAGAGCACTTTACATCCACATATGGGGTATGTTCTTACTCAGAAGAAATGGGGTTACAAATTTTGGGGGGCTTTTTCATATTTTCCCTTGTGAAAATGAAAAATTTAGGTTAACACCAGCATATTATGTTTAGTTTTTTTTTTCTCATTTTCCCATCCAAATTTAATGAAAAATTTTCAAACACCTGTGGGGTATTAAGGCTCACTGTACCCCTTGTTACGTTCCGTGAGGGGTGTAGTTTCCAAAATGAGCCGCTGTAAAATCAGCCACCCCTGTGCAAATCACCAAATTAGACCTCAAATGTACATAGTGCGCTCTCACTCCTGAGCCCTGCTGTGCGTCCGCAGAGAATTTTACGTCCACATATGGGGTATTTCCATGCTCAGGAGAAATTGCATTACAAATTTTGGGGGTCTTTTTTTCCTTTACCTGCTTGTGAAAATAAAAAGTAGGGGGCAACGCCAGCATGTTAGTGTAAACATTTTTATTTTTTTACATTAACAGGCTGGTGTAACCCCCAACTTTTCCTGTTCATAAGGGGTAAAAGGAGAAAAAGCCCCCCAAAATTTGTAGTGCAATTTCTCCAGAGTACGGAAATACCCCTTATGTGGCCCTAAACTGTTTCCTTGAAATACGACTGGGCCCCGAAATGAGACAGCGCCTTGCTCATTTGAGGACTACATTAGGGATTGCATAGGAGTGGACATAGTGGTATTCTACGCCAGTGATTCCAAACAGGGTGCCTCCAGCTGTTGCTAAACTCCCAGCATGCCTGGACAGTGAGCGGCTGTCCGGAAATGCTGGGAGTTGTTGTTTTGCAGCAGCTGGAGGATCTGTTTTGGAAACACGGCCATACGATACGTTTCTCATTTTTATTGGGGGGGGGGAGACAGTGTAAGGGGGTGTATATGTAGTGTTTTACCCTTTATTATGTAGTGTAGTGTTTTTAGGGTACATTCGCACTGGCGGAGGTTTACGTTGAGTTGCCCACTAGGAGTTTGGGCTGTGGCGAAAAATTTGCCGCAGCTCAAACTTGAAGCAGAAAACTCACTGTAAACTCGCCCATGTGAATGTACCCTGTACATTCACATGGGGAGTTAAACCTCCAGCTGTTTCAAAACTACAACTCCCAGCATGCACTGACAGACCATGCATGCTGGTAGATGTACTTTAGCAATAGCTGGAGTCACACTGGTTGGAAAACCTTCAGTTAGGTTCTGTGACCTGACTCAGTACTTTCCAAACAGTGTGCCTCCAGCTTTTGCAAGACTACAATTCCCAGCATGTACTGATCGCCGAAGGGCATGCTGGGAGACGTAGTTATGCAACAGCTGGAGGTACGCAACTACAACTCCCAGCTTGCCGAGACAGCTGTTTGCTGTTTGGGCATGCTGGCATTTGTAGTTTTGCAACAGCTGGAGGGTCACAGTTTAAGAGATCGCTGTACAGTGATCTCCAAACTGTGGCCCTCCAGATGTTGCAAAACTACATATCCCAGCATGCCCAGACAGCAAACTGCTGTGTAGGCATGCTAGGAGTTGTAGTTTTGCAACTTCTGGAGGGCTCCAGTTTAGAGACCACTGTATAGTGGTCTCAGACTGTAGACCTCCAGATGTTGCCAGGCAACTCACCAGCTTCCGTAGGATCCAAGGAGCCGCATCGTCGTTCTCCTCTTCTGCCGCCGATCACCCCCATCGATCACCGCCTTCTACCGCCGCCCATGAGTAATTAAACTTCGGCGGCGGTCCCTGTCAGTTTCCCCATTCTGCCCTGCCTACTGTGGGTGGGCAGAACAGGGAAACCGAAAGTTAACCCCCCCGCCCCCAATTTGCTATTGGTCGTCGCTTCTTGATGACCAATAGTAGGGATAGGAGGGGTGGCACCCATGCCACCTCACTCCTATCCCTTCAGGGGGATCGTGGATGTCTCGGACAACCGATATCCCCCTTATATTCCGGGTCACCATAGACCCATATGACCCGGAATTGGCGACATGTTGCACGGGATGCCTGCTGAATGATTTCAGGAGGCATCCCAGTCCAGTCCCCAACCGGTGCGCGGCGGGGACCTGAATTCCCACGGGCGTATGTATACGCTCTGGATACTTAACGATAAAAAAAACCAGGGTGTATCCATACGCCCTGGGTCCTTAAGGAGTTAAGGGGTTAATAATAATAATAGTAATAAAAATAATGATACTGTTTCTACCATATCCACTTATCCAGAGATATTATGCTAAAGTTATATTGTCATCCTCCATTCCTGGGAATCCACCTCTCCCCTTCTACAGATCTCTGATTCCTTAATCATCCAATAGGGGGGCTTGTTTTCCCACTTATGTGCAAAATTTGTTTCCATGTGGACAATATCTTCTGTCTCTATTACAAGCTGTATGTCCAATATGGGAAATGTGCCTTGAATTATGCAGCTCCTCGCTCACTTGTTAATGTATCAAGTGACCCAGAGCCCACCACGTGGAGGTGGCTGCATTTCGGGCTCCTCCCCACCCCCACCCCCAACCATATGCAGACCTTGTGTGACCCAATCAGCATCTTGTTAAACTGGTTCACATTGATCGTCAATGGCCTTTGCTGTAATACTTCTTAGCTTTGTATGTAGGAAGTAAAATGGCATCTTGAATGTGGTCATCATGCCGGTTAGTGTGCGGTTGGCCATGGCCCATGCTCCAACCCACACATTGGATACATAATTGGACCACTTCAGTTTGCTTTTAGCATATTGCCAAGTCCGCTGCAGCCAAGACACTTTGGGCTCCGAGGCATCTTCAGAGGTTGTTGGTAAATCCATCTGGTTATCCGCCATGGTGACTGTCACATGATCGCTGTGCCTGGATTCATGTGGGTCTGAATTGTCACCTAAAGCCATGTCAATAGCCACATCTGCTCGCTGACCACGGTGCTTAATCTTCTTCCCAGGTATTTTATGGATCTCATAATATGGTGGAGTGACCTTATAATGATATAGGTTAGTATACCGCCAAAGGAAACTCGTCACGTAATGTATGAGACACACGACAGGCACCGAGAGAACTGGGATATCTGCAAAATAGCGACAGGATACAATATATTAGACCTATATTCATTCATTTATTTATGTATATATATATATGTAAATACATATGTTCATATATATGTATATATATATATATATATATATATATATGTGTGTATATATATATACATATATATATATATATATATATATACTTTTTTTGTTAAAACTGTAATTTATACAGCAAACTATAAATATTTTATAGGCTATATGCTAGAAGATTAGATGTCATGGATCACTGTATTGTCACTGTATGAAGCTTTTTTTAAACTTATGTGTGACTAAAACATTGTTATTATAATTATATTACTACTATTATTATATTATTTCACTAATATCAGAGTAGCTTCCCATGTTTTCTTTTAGAAGGCAAAATACTTAAAGCATTGATTCACAAACTGAAATCATTTATCTCACAGGAATAAACATTTGCTCAATTGCTGTAAGAGACTTAAAGGAGTACTCTGCCTCTAGACATCTTATCCCCTACCCAAAGGATAGGGGATAAGATGTCTGATTGCAGGGGTCCCGCAGCTGGTACCTCAGCGATCTCTGTGCAGCACCCAGCGTTCATTCAGCATTCGACAGGGTCGCAACTTCATGGCCACGCCCCTCGTGAGGTCACACCACAACCTACCCATAGACTTACATTGAGGGGGTGTGGCCCTAATGTCACAACCCCCGCCGCCCGCTCCAAGCGTTTGGAACAAAAAGTGCCGAACGCTGGGGAAGCCCCCCTTTAAAGCCACCCAGGATAGACTGTACAAGAGAACATCAGTAACTTTACTGCACTCTACTATATTAACTTTACACTAATACATTCATGTTAAATCCATTTATAAACTGAAATTTTGGAAGTTTTCATTATTCCTACCTCTTAGCTTCATGGTCACCGTCCTTACAGGATCCTTTTGCCTAAATAGACAAAATTCTCTTCAATTTGCAAAATAAGCGCAGGTCTAGTAGGAGAACGTGTTCACCCGCCGAACCGAGGAAATAAGTGTTAGGGATTGGATTCTACCCTGGAGAAAGTCTCTTTGATGTGTGATGTCACAGCAGATGACATCACGTGTATGTGTATCCATTGTAATGGCTGTACTGTACTTTACTTACACTATGTACAGTTATACTGGGGGTTTACAAAGGATTTGACGATTACAGTTTTAACCCCTTCAGGGTCACAGCCCATTTTGGTCTTGAGGACAAAGGAAATTTTCATTTTTACATTTTCATTTTTTCCTCCTCCCCTTCTAAGAGCCATAAATATTTTAATTTTCCACCCAAAGACCAATATGAGTTGTTGTTTATTTTGCGACCAACTGTACTTTGTAATGTACGGTAACATAAAATGTACGGTACTATAAAAAAATATATATATATTATTTACGGCTGGAAATTGAAAAGAAAACCACAATTTGGCAACTTTTGAGGGTTTTCGTTTTTATTCACTGACATGTTCTTTTTATACTGCGGGTCAATGCTTGGGTAAACGCTTTACTCTTTTTGTACTGCTTCAAAAAAATATCTAACTTTTTGAACAATATAAGTATGTTTTAAACTGTATGAGGGCTAATTGTTTGCTGTATACGGAAAAATTAAAAAAAAGTTATAGAGGTCAGAAGAGGACAATTTTAAACGTACTAATTTTGGTGTAAAAGTAATAATTTTTTTTTAACAGAAGTAAAACAAAATCAAACCTTAATAAGCTGTGTATCAATTTAATCGTATGGATCTACAGAATAAATATAAGGTGTAATTTTTACCGAAAAGTGCACTGTGTAGAATCTGAACCCCCTAAAAAAAAAAATCAGAATGGAGTTTTTTTTTTTTCCCTAGTTTTGCCGTAGATTTTGTGGTGAAATTATTGTTGTCATTACAAAGTACAATAGTTGGCACAAAAAAACAGCCCTTATAGGACTGTGTATGTAGAAAATTGAAAGGGTTATGATTTTAAGAAGGTGAGGAGGAAAAAACTAAGTGCAAAAATGAAAAAAACTGTCCTGAAGGGGTTAAAAATATATAAATACCGTATATCCCGGCGTATAAGACGACTTTTTAACCCCAAATTTTCTTCTGAAAAGCCGGGGGTCGTCTTATACGCCGTGTATTGAGGTCCGGGATAGGAAAACTTCTGATTATCTGCCCGGGCCGGCTCCTGTGTGTAGCTGCAGGCGGGGGCCGGCCAGAGCAAGTAAAAACTAATACTGTATACTAAAAACCAGGGTGCCTCCAGCTGTTGTGAAACTACAACTCCCAGCACGGCAAAGTTGGGGGTCGTCTTATACGCCAAGTCCTCTTATACGCCGGCATGGTCACTGCACCTGCACTCACATTTAAAGAAGATCTGTAGTGCTTATAACTTATCCCCCATCCTAAGGATAGGGTATAAGTTATAGATCACGGGGGGGGTCCGAGCGATCGGGCCCCCCGCCATCTTCTGTACGGGGCCACAGTTATGTACAGGAAAGGGGGCATTCCGTTCCCGCTTGACGCGGCAGCGGGCACGCCCCTCCATGTATTTCTATGGAAGTCATGGAAGGGCGTGCCGGCTGCCGCGTCATGCGGGAACAGAATGCCCCCTTTCCTGTTCATTGCCACGGCCCCATACAGGAGATCGCGGGGGACCCCAGTGCTCGGACCCCCCCGCGATCTATAACTCATCCCCTATCCTTAGGTTGGGGTATAAGTTATAAGCACTAAAGATCTCCTTTAACCTGTTGGGGACGGAGGGCATACCTATACGCCCTCCGCCCACCACCTTTCTATAATGCGGGGCCACGCCGTGGCACAGCATCATAGCGGGTCGGGCCAGGCCCCTAACAACAGCCGGGAGCCGAGGCTAATAGCGAGCAGCACTGATCGTGGTTTCGCGCGCTATTAACCCTTTAGATGCAGCGTTCAACTTGATCACTGTCCGAACGCCAAATGACTGCTCAGTGCCTGAGATCCAGGTATGAGCAGTCAAGCGGCAGAATCATTGATCAATGGTTTCCTATGAGAAACCATTGATCAATGTAAAAGATCAGTGTGTGCAGTGTTATAGGTCCCTATGGGAGCTATAACATTGGAAAAAAAAAGTGAAAAAAGCTTGAATCACCCCCCTTTTCCCGTAAAAAAAAAATCCAAAAACTGTGTAAATAAACATATATGGTATCGCCGCATACAGAAATGTCGGAATTATAAAAATATATAGTTAATTAAACCGCACAGTCAATGGTATACGTGCAAAAAATAAGCCATCATATGGAAAAAAAAAAACGTTTTTTAGAAAAAAGTGTGAGGGGAGTGCTACTAAAATATAACTTTTAATATAATAATTTTAAAATACACCACTGAAGTGATTGTGAACCAATACCATCTTAAAAACTGATACACAGGATCCACTCTAGGTTACCACCCGTATGGTGGATTTACCAGTATTCAGAGCGCCACCAATCCGGTGGATTTATATGAATATATACCGTTCTCAGATATATATCGTTCTCTACGCGTTTCTGCCCTAGTCTAGAGCGTCATCAGGAGAACTTCATATATATAGAAAGTCTCAACAATGTGGAAAATGTTTGAGATAAGGAGATAACAATGGCGTCACTCAATATATAAACATAGATAAATGCATGTAGCACCCCTGTAATAAGTGCCACTATGCTGGTGTAATTGATCTGCATGTGGCACCCCGATACTAGGTGCCACTATGCGGGTGTAATTACAGCGGATCCAAAGGAGATAACCTATAAAGAAGATACATAAAGCCAGTCAGACCATATGATCAGGTACAATATAATATCCTTTCATGTATAGGGCTCTCACTCACAGTCCGTGGTCCGTCTCCCAGTACCTAAAGAAAGAATACAACAAATATCCCTGTAAGGAGTTGCTGCGCGGCACCTGCAAAAAAATAGCGGTATCGCCGCCACTCGTTACTCACAGTCCGCTGATGTAACCGCCAATTACAGGATCCCGGAAGGTGCGCAAACCCGCAATGGCGGGGAGCCAGTAAAAGTCCGACCGGCTTCTATGCGCTGCCTTGCCGCGATCCTTGGCGTCTGGCGTCATATCCTGGCACCCCAGCGTGACGTCATCCGTCCCCGCCTCTCTCTGACGCCCATAGGGGGCGGGACTAAGTACCGCTCGTCACTTCTGTATTCGGGGCCAGGTATGTTAGAATGTGATTTGCGGCTAGAGGAGTAAATACATTAACTCCTCAGTGACCGGCACCAATTATGATCACATGCTAGAATACTGGACAGCCTAAAATTGGAGCTTATTAGGAGATGCTACCCAAATATATATAAATTCATTGCTACTAAGCACCTCTAAGTGGCCCTATATGGTGGAGAGGTGGGGTTTAATGTTGGAGCCATACGGAATACATCTTTGAGGGGTAGATATTATATTTAGGTTAATAAATAAATAAACATCAGTGGAGAGGACCGGGACGCTAAGGTGCCTAATTTAATAATACAGGCACTGGGTCCCTCAATCTTTGAAAACAACCCGGACAAATCCACTGATGTAATATTCTCAAAGGGATTCCCTAAAGAATGGCTCATCTCCAAACCCCCCTCTCTTTGAACAAAAAGGCAAGGGGTTGTGAGGCCCCTGTTTCAGTTCACTAAAATTCCCAGGGAATGCCCCTATTCTTAAGTGGATATCTGTGAACCTCCAAAACAGACCAGAGTATACAATTAGCCAACTGAGAAAGAATTGTGTTCCTAGCCAACTAAGCAATAATAGATAAATTTAGAAAATTGTATTATAAAGGGGGGAAGATACAGTTAGGTATTGACCTGACAAAGTGGGGATGATACAGTTGGGGGGGCTATCAGGGAATAATGGAGTGGCATTAAAACTGGGCCTAGGGAACCTGATCTTACCCTATGCTAACTGATGCCCTGATCCCTAGGCAGTGTTATCGCCCTAATAAGGGCGGACCCTGCTCTCGTACCTCCTACTTGTCCTGTCACTCCCTTACTAGTTTGGTGACACTAGCTGATAGATCTACTAAGATCTCCACTTACTGCCTACTGGTCACCATAACCAGTATCATCCCCACATGGCCTGACCTATAAAAAGGGAGCAAAACTTAATTGGTCATTGAGACCTATAGGTTCCATCGTACCCATTTCGTATATAAGTCTGCACTCCTTCTGGAGTAAAAGTTTATCAAAATCACCCCCTCTTGGAGATGGATGAATTTGTTCTAATCCAATGAACATAAGATGATCATAGCAGCCACTATGTACGGAATTCATATGGCGAGCCAGGGAGGTATCTCTATTGTTTCTGACATCTCCCAGATGTTCTAACACTCTTTTCTTAAAAGGTCGGAATGTTTTCCCTATGTATCTTTTATGGCATGGGCAAATTGCCAAGTAAATTATACCACAAGTGCTACAGTTAATGAAGCTACGAATGGTATGTATTTTACCTGTCCTCTCATAGAGAATTTCTTTAGTTTTTATCATGTTAGGGCACGCCTTACAATGTCCACAGGGAAAGTTACCAATTATAGGTGTTTTATTAAGCCAAGTGCTCCCTTTAGATGGTATAGGGGGGAGATGGCTATGTGTTACTAAATCCCCTATATTCCTACCTCTCCGATATGTGATCTGGGGTTTGTCCGATACTGTGTCCCTCAGATCAGGATCCATCCGTAGAATCCTCCAATGTTTCTCAAGTATTCCTCGTATCATTGGAGAAGCATGATCAAAGGTGGCAATCACACGTGTAGGCAGTATCATCTGGTCTGTCTGTTTGGGGGTCAACAAGTTTTCCCTGGGAGTTTTAAGGGCATTTTGATAAGCTGATCTTAAGATGTAGTCCGGATACCCTCTATTTCTGAATCTCTGTCTGAGATCCATTGCTTCCCTCAGGAAATCCTGTTTGTCAGAACAGTTCCTCCTGAGGCGGAGGTACTGCCCCCTCGGGATACCCCTTTTGAGGGGTCCCGGGTGGCAGCTTTCCCACCTCAGGAGGCTGTTCGTGGACGTCACTTTTCTATGTATGGTGGTCCGCAGTTTACCCTTAGGAGTTTTTTGGATTGAGATGTCCAAGAATGGGATATGTGAGTCATGGTATTCATATGTAAATGCAAGTCCTAGACTATTATGGTTCAGTAATCTCAGGAATTCTTTAAACTCATCAGTGCTGCCCTGCCACAATATAAAAATATCATCTATAAAACGCGCCCAAACTAGGGCACGTTCACTAAAATATTCCCTTTCTTCGACAAAGACTTGGGTGGCCTCCCACCAGCCCAGAGTGAGATTAGCATAACTGGGGGCACTAGGGCTCCCCATTGCGGTCCCTCTGAGCTGGTGGAAGTAAGTCCTGTCGAAGAGAAAATAATTATGTGTGAGTGTGAACCTCAATATTTCCAGGACAAATTCATTGTGTAATCTCATCTGTATGCCCCGTTGGGATAAGTAATGCGAGACTGCTGCTAGTCCAATATCATGCGGGATAGATGAATATAACGACTCCACGTCAATGCTAGCCAGCAACACATCCTGTTCCACCTCTATTCCTTCCATTTTATTAAGGAGATCCATCGTGTCTCTCGTGTATGAAGGGAGGGCTAATACGAATTCTCTAAAAATTTGATCAATATATATCCCGAGATTCTGTCCCAGACCTCCTATGCCCGCCACTATGGGTCTCCCTTTTAGAGGGTTAGTCCCTTTGTGGACCTTTGGGAGGGCATAGAAGGTGGGGACAGTAACGGATTTGGGCAGCAAAAATTGAAATTCCGAGTCACTGATGAGTTTTCGTTCCTTAGCTATAGATAGTATTTTAGTAAGTTCTTTTTTATATTTGGAAGTAGGGTCTCCCGATAATGTTTCATAAGTAAGGCTATCTTTTAATAGTCTATTGCACATATCTATGTATTGTGTACGATCCATGACTATAATGTTACCCCCCTTATCTGCGGCTTTGATGACCAATTTATCATTCTTCTGTAGTTGTTTGATAGCCAACTTCTCTTGATATGAGAAGTTGGTCCGATCCTGAGGTATGGAGGGAAGATTCAGGTCCTCTATATCTCTGATCACCAAATCCAGAAACACATCTATACAGGATGTTTCGCCTGTAGGAGGGAATACTTTACTTTTTAACTTACAGGTAGTAAATGGTCCTTCACCTCTTGATCTATGGTTGTCATCTAATAATGATGCTAGATCTCTTGTGGCTGGTAGATCATTTATACCGATACCTAACTCCAAACATTCCTTTCTGTCTCGTGTTTTAAAGAATTTTTGCCATTTTAGTCTACGCCCAAACAGATGGAGGTCCTTAATCAAATTGAATTGGTCAAATGTGACCGTGGGTACAAATGAGAGACCCTGTGCAAGGACCCCGATTTGTTCCTGGGATAGTTGTTGTTTGGATAGATTCACCACTTGTAATGAGGATCTATCAACTCCTGTATTTAGACTCTGGGTTCTCTGGTTCGGGTGGGGTAAGGATCTCGACTCTGGTCCTTGTATTCCCCCCCTAAAAAATGCCCAGCAGAGGATGAAGGCAAAGAGCCCGTATCCGACCATTCCTGATTGTGGTTAGATTTCTTTTTATAGTTCCCACGTCCACGGGAGTTACCCCGCGTACCTCGCGCGCGGTAGGGTGCTCCTCCTCGTTTACCGCGTGCTGGAGCTCTGTCTCCTTCACCAGGCTCGGTATCCGAGGAGGAAATCTCAGTCTCAGTCTCCCGAGGTGTGGGTACTCTGGACAATACGGTGTAAGCTCTATTATCTCTGAATTCCTGTAAGTCCCTGATGAATTGTAAGTGTTTCCTTTCTTTTAATTGATACTGAAAACGTTCCAATATATTTTTGGTATGTGTTTCTTTGTTATTAAATTCTGGGTCGTCCTTAAATCTTAATACAGTATCTCGTTGCTCATTCAATTTAGCTTCTGCTACCGTTAGTCTAGTTTTTTCTTCCTCCAACAATATTTGAATGAATTTCAGCGAGGTGGCTGTAGCTTCAGTTTCCCACTTTTTTAATACTGTTGTTGTTCTAAGTCTGGGTGCCGGTAACACCGGAATTCTCAGACCTCGGGGAACTATGTTATGTCTTAAGTAGTTTTCAAATGTTTGGATTTCCCAGAATGAAACTGCATAATCTTTATAACAAGAGACAAGGTCCCTAAGGGCTACTTTCAGAGAGGGTGTGTATTTAGGCTGTGAGTACATTCGCTCCGAAAACACTTCTTTTGCTTCCGTGAGCCAATCTGCCAAATTTGGTGATCCAGTGACCAAACTAGCCATCACATAAACAGATTCCAAAAATTTTGTATGTAGAATGATTTAGCTGACCTACAAGGGGTCATATCATCTCCCAGCATCAGAAATGCAAAAAAAAAAACTTTTTTAGAAAAAAGTGTGAGGGGAGTGCTACTAAAATATAACTTTTAATATAATAATTTTAAAATACACCACTGAAGTTATTGTGGACCAATACCATCTTAAAAACTGATACACAGGATCCACTCTAGGTTACCACCCGTATGGTGGATTTACCAGTATTCAGAGCGCCACCAATCCGGTGGATTTATATGAATATATACCGTTCTCAGATATATATCGTTCTCTACGCGTTTCTGCCCTAGTCTAGAGCGTCATCAGGAGAACTTCATATATATAGAAAGTCTCAACAATGTGGAAAATGTGTGAGATAAGGAGATAACAATGGCGTCACTCAATATATAAACATAGATAAATGCATGTAGCACCCCTGTACTAAGTGCCACTATGCTGGTGTAATTGATCTGCATGTGGCACCCCGATACTAGGTGCCACTATGCGGGTGTAATTACAGCGGATCCAAAGGAGATAACCTATAAAGAAGATACATAAAGCCAGTCAGACCATATGATCAGGTACAATATAATATCCTTTCATGTATAGGGCTCTCACTCACAGTCCGTGGTCCGTCTCCCAGTACCTAAAGAAAGAATACAACAAATATCCCTGTAAGGAGTTGCTGCGCGGCACCTGCAAAAAAATAGCGGTATCGCCGCCACTCGTTACTCACAGTCCGCTGATGTAACCGCCAATTACAGGATCCCGGAAGGTGCGCAAACCCGCAATGGCGGGGAGCCAGTAAAAGTCCGACCGGCTTCTATGCGCTGCCTTGCCGCGATCCTTGGCGTCTGGCGTCATATCCTGGCACCCCAGCGTGACGTCATCCGTCCCCGCCTCTCTCTGACGCCCATAGGGGGCGGGACTAAGTACCGCTCGTCACTTCTGTATTCGGGGCCAGGTATGTTAGAATGTGATTTGCGGCTAGAGGAGTAAATCATATGGAGCCATCATATAGAGGAAAAAACGAAAGTGCAAGAACGGGAAAACCCTCCGTACCCAAGGGGTTAACCCCTGGACATGTTTTATTCATATGGTTATGCTTGTATGGGCACTTAATCTGTGATTTGTTGTTTTCATCAGTACCACATTTGTGTATATGTGATTTTTGATGACTTTTTATTCCTTTTTTTTTTTTTCCGGGATGTGATCACAATTCAGCATTGGACTTTGTTATTTTTATGTTTTATGTCGTTCACCGTATGGAGTCATTAACGTTATATTTTAGTCATTCAGACTATTCTACCAAATATGTTGATTTATTTTATTTAAAAAAAAAATATTTTTTTATAAAATGGGAAAAGAGGGGGAATTCATTTTTTATTGGAGGAGGCACTTATTCCCTTTATTAAACTGTAACAGTTAATAGCTATATTTAGATTTTTAACCCCTTAAGGATTCAGCTCATTTTCACCTTAACAACACGGCCCTTTTTTGCAAATCTGACCACTGTCACTTTATATATGAATAACTCTGGAAGGCTTTTACTTTTCATTCTGATTCTGAGATTGTTTTTTCGTGACATATTCTACTTTAACATAGTGGTAATTTTTGTCGTTACTTGCATCTTTTTTTGGTCAAAAATCCCAAAATTTTGAAAATTTAGCATTTTTCTGCCTGTAAGAAAAATGGACATTCCAAATTATATATTGATTCACAAATACAATGGGGGACATTTATCAAGGGATTTAGAGCTCTTTTTTTGCTTACAAAAGTCGCACAAAAGGTCGCATTAGCACTTAAGCAATTTTTTGTGCGACTTTTGGCTGTAAGCAAAAAGCTACAAAAGAGTGTACGAAAGTAAATTTTATTTTTTACTTTGCAGTGGTCAGGGAATTATCAAGTGCGAAAGTCGCATAAAAAGTCGCAAGCCCTCAAAAACTGCGTAAATGTAAGCCAGCTCGGAGCTGGCACACAAAACGGCTTTTGAGAGCAAATTTTATATTTCCCGCTGGCAGCCGTGATCACAGCTCCAGCGGGAAATATATTGCAACTGTACAAAGGAGCCCGGGCTGGCATCACTCTGCAGCCGCCCAGCTCTGTCTGATTCTAACCCCGCTACCCTAACATAAGGACACCCCCCCTTGTTTCCCACCCGCCTGCGCTGCACATCTCCCATCTGTCTGCTACCTGTTGCAAGACTACAACTCCCAGCATGTCCATACAGTGAGGGCATGCTGGGAGTTGTAGTATTGTAGCGGGCGGACAATGTGCGGCGCGGGCGGGTGGAAGACAAGGGGGGTGGGGGTTATATAAAGCAGTGTCCCCATCCCCATCATTGTATTAGGGTAGCGGGGATAGAATCGGAGGAACCCGGGCGGCTGAAGACTGATTCCAGCCTGGGCTCCTTTTAACAAACCTCGGCGCAGTGGAGTTTCTATTTCCCTTAATGTAATTTCATATTTCCCGCTGGGTCCCGTAATTGGCCAGGACCGAGCAGCCAATCACGGGAAATTTGATATTACATTAGGGACTAAAAGCTGCGCGGTTCCGCTAGATGTTAAAAGGAGACGGGCTGGCATCAGTCTGCACCCTCCCGGGCTCCTCAAATATCCTGCGGCACCGTGGTAAGGTGCCCGGGCTAACCTCACTTCAGCCGCCCAGGCTCCGTCAACTTTTATTTCCGCAGCGCCTGGTAAGGAGCCCGGGCTGACATAACTCAGCTGCCCCCCACGGGACTCCCACAGCCGTCAGGGAGATGTGTAGGTGCCGTCCCTGTCATCCCTCAGCACTGCGGTACACACCGAGAGATGGCAGGGACGGCTTCTGCACATCTCCCTGCCTGGCTGAGGGAGTCCCGGGCGGCTGCAGTGTTATGTCAGCCCGGGCTCCTTACTACAGCGCCGCAGAGTTTGCTGTAATTTCAAATTTCCCGCTGAGTCCCGTGTCACGTCACCCGGCAGGAAATATGAAATTACAGTGATTCTCTGATCACTGCAGCCAAGGAGCGGAGCTCATTACCACCCTCTTCCCTGGCTGGCACGACTACAACTCCCAGCATGTCCTTACAGGAAGGGCATGCTGGGAGAGTTGGGGGGGGGGGGGGTGACAAGCTTGTCACCTGCCCCCCTGCCGCACAACTACAACTCCCAGCATGCCCTTACAGTAAGAGCATGCTGGGAGTTGTAGGGGGGGGGATGACAATCTCCCACACCACATGACTACAACTCCCAGCATGCCCTTACTGTAAGGACATGCTGGGAGTTGTAGTTGTGTGGCAGGTGACAGGCTTTTCACCTGCCCCCCTACAACTCCCAGCATGCCCTTACAGTAAGGATATGCTGGGAGTTGTAGTCATGTGGTGCGGGAGATGGTTACCCCTGCCCCCCCCCCACACACACACTACAACTCCCAGCATATCCTTACTGTAAGGGCATGCTGGGAGTTGTAGGGGGGCGGGTGACAAGCCTGTCATCTGCCCTCTGCCGCACAAATACAACTCCCAGCATGTCCTTACAATAACGATATGCTGGGAGTTGTAGTGTGTGTGTGTGTGGGGGGGGGGGGGGGGGCGGGGGTAACAATCTCCCGCACCACATGACTACAACTCCCAGCATATCCTTACTGTAAGGGCATGCTGTGAGTTGTAGTCATGTGGTGCGGGAGATTGTCACCCCCCCCTACAACTCCCAGCATGCTCTTACTGTAAGGGCATGCTGGGAGTTGTAGTCAGGCGCGGACGGGTGACAATAAATGTATTAACCTATTTTTCTTTTTTTCTCCTCATTTCAGATCCATGTATCCTGTGGACTATTTCGGATTTGGTGGACTGCTTCAATGACCAGCGTCTTTTTTAAACCTGTTTAATGTTAATGAGAGTGTTTTTTGGAATAAAATTTTTTGAAACGTGTTGTGTTTTTTTTTTTTTAATTACTTGAAAGGCTTAGTCTAATAGACGGAATCCATTACTAAGCCTATGCTTAGTGTTAGCCCCCAACACAGCTAGCGTAACCTTCAATTATTACCCCGGTACCCACCACCACAGGGGTGCCGGGAAGAGCCGGTACCAATAGGCCCGGAGCATCAAATATGGCGCTCCTGGGCCTAGGCGGTAACAGGCTGGCATTAATTAGGCTGGGGAGGGCCAGTAACAATGGTCCTCGCCCACCCTGGTAACATCAGGCTGTTGCTGCTTGGTTGGTATTTGGCTGAAAATAAAAATAGGGGGAACCCTATGCGTTTATTTTATTTTTTTTATAATTATTCATGCAAAACAAAGATAAGGTTCCCCCTATTTTTATCCAAATACCAACCAAGCAGCAACAGCCTGATGTTACCAGGGTGGGCAAGGACCATTGTTACTGGCCCTCCCAAGCCTAAATAACACCAGCCTGTTACCGCCTAGGCCCAGGAGCGCCATATTTGAGCCTCTGGGCCTGGTGGTACCGGCTCCTCCCAGCACCCCTGTGGTGGTGGGTAACGGGGAAATAATTGGGGGTTAGCGCTAGCTGTTTTGGGGGCTAATGCTAAGCCTCAGCTTAATAATGGACTCTGTCTATAATACTGCTTCCACTACTAAGCCTGCCAAGTAAATTAAAAAAAACAACACATTTAAAAAAAAATGTATTCCAAAAAAACACTCCCCCAAAAGTCCTCATTCACCATTTTATTAACATTAAACCAAAAAAATGCTAATCACTGCACTCCCCTGAATCTAAAGTAATCCACAAGATACACGGATCTGAAATGAGAAGAAAAAAAATGAATTAGTACATTTAGGGTAAAAAAAAAAGTGGTAAAAAGGGTAAAAAAAAAAACATACATACCGTATATACTCGAGTATAAGCCGAGTTTTTCAGCACGATTTTTCGTGCTGAAAACACCCCCCTCGGCTTATACTCGAGTGACCTCTCCGCCCTCAGTGGTCTTCAACCTGCGGACCTCCAGATGTTTCAAAACTACAACTCCCAGCAAGCCCGGGCAGCCATCGGCTGTCCAGGCTTGATGGGAGTTGTAGTTTTGAAACCTCTGGAGGTCCGCAGGTTGAAGACCACTGCGGCCTTCGACATCATCCAGCCCCCCTCTCACCCCCTTTAGTTCTGTACTCACCTCCGCTCGGCGGGACGGTGCTCCGCTGGTCCGGTGCTGCAGGACTGTCCGGTGGGAGGTCGTCCGGTGGGATAGTGGTTCCGAGCTGCCATCTTCACCGGGGGGGGGGCCTCTTCTCCGCGCTTCGGGCCCGGAATAGTCACATTGCCTTGACGACAATGCAGGGGGACGTTCATTACCAACGTCCGTCTGCGTCGTCATCAAGGCAACGCCTCTATTTCGGGCCCGAAGCGCGGAAAAGAGGCCCCCCCGGTGAAGATGGCAGCCCGGAGTACAGAACTAAAGGGGGTGAGAGGGGGGGCTAGATGATATTGAAGGCCGCAGTGGTCTTCAACCTGCGGACCTCCAGAGGTTTCAAAACTACAACTCCCAGCAAGCCCGGACAGCCGATGGCTGCCCGGGCTTGCTGGGAGTTGTTGTTTTGAAACCTCTGGAGGTCCGCAGAAGACCACTGTATCAGACTTTGACAAGCGGTGATGGTGAAGGGGGGGGGGGGGGGCTGATGACAAGGGGATGATGACAAGGGGATGATGAAGGGGGTGGGGATGATGACAAGGGGATGATGACAAGGGGATGATGAAGGGGGGGGTGTGGGATGATGACAAGGGGATGATGAAGGGGGGGTGATGACAGGCGGTGATGATGAAGGGGGAATGATGACAGGCGGTGATGATGAAGTTTGAATGATGACAGGCGGTGATGATGAAGGGGGGATGATGACAGCCGGTGATGATGAAGTTTGAATGATGACAGGCGGTGATGATGAAGGGGGGATGATGACAGGCGGTGATGATGAAGGGGGGATGATGACAGGGTGATGATGAAGGGGGGATGATGACAGGCGGTGATGATGAAGGGGGGATGATGACAGGCGGTGATGATGAAGGGGGGATGATGACAGGGTGATGATGAAGGGGGGATGATGACAGGCGGTGATGATGAAGGGGGGATGATGACAGGCGGTGATGATGAAGGGGGGATGATGACAGGGTGATGATGAAGGGGGGATGATGACAGGCGGTGATGATGAAGGGGGTGTTAATGACGGGGGTCTGGATGATGACAGGGGGATGATGTATTGAGTCAATAACTTTTCCTGGGATTTTGGGGTGAAATTAGGGGCCTCGGCTTATATTCGGGTCGGCTTATACTCGAGTATATACGGTGTGTGTGTGTGTGTGTGTGTGTGTGTGTGTGTGTGTGTGTATATATATATATATATATATATAATATATATATATATATATATATATATATATATATATATATATATAAAAATTCAAAGCTGAAAAATTGTGTTCTGTAGTCATTTATTAGTTTTTGCTTATGTGTGCAAAAAAAAAATGGTATTTAAAAGTGATTTATTGGTTTTTGCTTATGTAAGCCAAATTTATCAACCCCCTGTGGTAGTTTAATAAATGTGTCACACAAAAGCAAAACCAAAAGCAAGAAAAAAATGCCAACAGAACTCGATTACCAAAGCAACAATGATAAATGTCCCCGAATATGTCTACTTTATGTTTGCATCGTAAAGTTTTCATGTTTTAACTTTTTTAAGACATTAGAGGGCTTCAAAGTATAGCAGCATTTTTACAAAATTTTCACGAAAAATTAAAAATCAGAATTTTTCAGGGACCAGTCAAGTCTGAAGTGGATTTTGAGGGGCCTTTTTGTGAGAAATATACCACAAATGACCCCATTGTAGAAACTGCACCCCTCAAAGTATTCAAATGCCATTAACAAAGTTTGTTAACCCTTTAGGTGTTTCACAGGAACAGCAGCAAAGTGGAGGAGAAAAATTAAGATTTCCATTTTTTATACTAACATGTTCATGTAGCCCAAATTTTTTTTACATTTTTGTAAGGGTTCTTAGGAGAAAAAGTCCCACAAAATTTGTAGCCCAACTTCTCTTGAGTATGGAAATACCTCATATATTGACGCAAAGTGCTCTGTGGGCCCACAACATGGCTCAAAAGGGAAAGAGCAACTGTGGGATTTTAGAGGGTGAATATTGCTGAAATGGATTTTGGGGGGCATGTTGCATTTAGCAAGCCCCCATGGTGTCAGAACAGCAAAAAAAAAACACATGGCACACTATTTGGGAAACGACACCCCTCCAGGAACGTAACAAGGGGTACAGCGAACCTTAACACCTCACAGGTGTTTGACAGGTTTGCATTGAAGTTGGACTTGAAAGTGAAAAATTAGATTGTTATACCCCTTGTTATGTTCCATGAGGGATGCAGTTTCCAAAATGGGGTCACATGTGTTTTTTTTTTTTTTTTTGTGTGTTTATGTCAGAACCGTTGCAACTATCAGCCACCTGTGCAAATCACCAATTTAGGCCTCAAATGTACATATTGCGCTCTCACTACTGAGCCTTGTTGTGCATCCGCAGAGCATTGTACGCCCACATATGGGGTATTTCTGTACAAATTTTGGGGTCTTTTTTGAAAATAAAAAGTATGAGACAACACCAGCATGTTAGTGTAAAAAAACATACTGGTGTAGACCCCAACTTTTCCATTTTATAAGTGGTAAAATTAGAAAAAGCCCCCAAAATTTGTAACGCAATTTCTCCCGAGTACGGAAATACCCCATATGTGTCCCTAAACCGTTTCCTTGAAATATGACAGGGCTCCAAACTGAGAGAGCGCCATGCGCATTTGAGGACTAAATTAGGGATTTGCATAGGGGAGGACCCGGATGCAAGCATTACAATTGACTCTGCTACCATAAATACCCTACAGCAGTGTTTCCCAAACAGGGTGCCTCCAGCTGTGGCAAAACTCCCAGCATGCCTGGTCAGTCAATGGCTGTCCGGCAATGCTGGAAGTTGTTGTTTTGCAACAGCCGGAGGCTCCTTTTTGCAAACAGTGCCGTACCAGACGTTTTGAATTTTTATAGGGGGGGGGGGGGGGGGTTTACACTGTGTAAGGGTATATGTAGTGTATTACTCTTTATTTTGTGGTAGCGTAGTGTAGGGTTTTTAGGGTATATTCACACGGGCGGGGGTTCATAGTGAGTTTTCCGCTGGGAGTTTGAGCTGCGGTGGAAAATTTTCTGCTGCTCAAATTTGTAGCGGGAAACTTACTGTAAACCCCAGCTCGTGTGAATGTACCCTGTACGTTCACATTAGGGGGGGGGGGGTCAAACCTCCAGCTGTTGCAAAACTTCAACTCTCAGCATGGACTCACAGACCGTGCATGCTGGGAGTTGTAGTTTTGCCACAGCTGGAGGCCCACTGGTGAGGAAAACCGTGTTAGGGAACAGACAAACTCAGTGCTTCCCCACCAGGGTGCCTCCAGCTGTTACAAAACGAACACTCCCAGCATGCACGGTCTGTCAGTGCATGCTGGGAGTTGTAGTTTTGCAACAGCTGGTGGCACACTGGTGGGGAACCACTGAGTTAGGTTCTGTTACCTAACTGTGTTTCCTCACCAGGGTGCCTCCAGCTGTTACAAAACGAACACTCCCAGCATGCACGGTCTGTCAGTGCATGCTGGGAGTTGTAGTTTTGCAACAGCTGGAGGCACACTGGTGGGGAACCACTGAGTTAGGTTCTGTTACTTAACTGTGTTTCCTCACCAGTGTGCCTCCAGCTGTGGCAAAACTACAACTCCCAGCATGCACTGATGGCTAAAGCGCATGCTGGGAGTTCTAGTTGTGCAACAGCTTGAGGCACGTGTTCAGTGGCGTCGCTAGGGGGGGGGGGGGGGCAGAGGGGGCCACAGCCCCCCCCTACATCATGATTGGCCCCCCCTTGTGCCCCCCTAGCAGCAGTAGGTCACTAGCAGCTCTCATGGCCATCAGGGGGGTACCGCTAGTTCACCAGTAAGGGGCATCCTTTTTTTAAATAAACCTTCAGCCTGCAGCCCTGTCACCACGCAGGGGCCGCGCTATGCAGACTGGGAAGAGCAGACAGGAAGCTCCTCCCCCTCTCTCACTCCCCTGTATACTGGACCTTGTGGAGCAGGCCCGCTGTGTGTATACAGGCCCGGACACCACCAGTATGGAAGACTTACCTGCCCAGTGCCCACTGCTCATGCTGCCCTTTTAAAGTAAGTAACTTGCTTGGGGGAGAGGGGGAAAGTTGTAGTTCGGGAGACAGTGGGAGGTAGTTCAGTGTTTCCCAACCAGGGGGCCTCCAGCTGTTGCAAAACTACAACTCCCAGCATTCCTTTGGCTTTATGAGCATACTGGGAGTTGTAGTTTTGCAACAGCTGGAGGCCCCCAGGTTGGGAAACACTGATCTATCTATCTATCTATCTATCTATCTATCAATCAATCTATCTATCATCTATCTCATATCTATCCATCCATCCATGCATCTAACTTTCTATCTATCTGTCTATCTATCTATCTTTCTCATATCTATCTATCTCATATCTATCTATCTATCTTTCTCATATCTATCTATCTATCTATCTCATATCTATCTATCTATCTATCTCATATCTATCTATCTAACTCAGATAGATGAGAGATAGATATGAGAGATAGATAGGTAGATAGATGATATATAGATAGATACATAAATATATATATAGATAGATAGATATGAGATAGATAAATAGATGATATATAGATAGAGAGATGATATATAGAAAGATACATAAATAGATGGATAGATAGATGATAGACAGATCGATAGATAGATGATAGATACATAGATATGATATAGATAGATAGATGATAGATAGACAGATCGATAGATAGATGATAGATACATAGATATGATATAGATAGATAGATGATAGATAGACAGATAGATATATAGATGATAGATACATAGATATGATATAGACAGATAGATAGATGATAGAAAGATTAGATAGATAGATAGATAGATAGGAGATAGATGGATATGATATAGATAGATGGATATGATATAGATAGATGGATATGATATAGATAAATGTATATGATATAGATAGATAGGAGAAAGATAGATAGATAGATAGATCAGTTTCCCAACCAGGGGGCCTCCAGCTGTTGCAAAACTACAACTCCCAGCATTCCTCTGGCTTTATGAGCATACTCGGAGTTGTAGTTTTGCAACAGCTGGAGGCCCCCCTAGTTGGGAAACACTGATCTATCTATCAATCAATCATCTATTATCTATCTATCCATCTATCTCCTATTTATCTATCTATCTATCTATCTATCTCATGTCTATCTATCTATATAATATCTATCTATCTCATATCTATCTAATATCTATCTATCTATCCATCTATTTATGTATCTATCTTTCTATTTATCTATCTATCTCATATCTATCTATCCATCTATTTATGTATCTATCTTTCTATTTATCTATCTATCTATCTCATATCTATCTCAGATAGATGAGAGATAGATGAAAGATAGATAGATATGAGAGATAGATAGATGATATATAGATAGATAGATACATAAATAGATGGATATATAGATAGATATGAGATAGATAGAAAGATAGATAAATAGATGATAGATAGATGATAGATAGATATGATATAGATAGATAGGAGATAGATGGATATGATATAGATAGATGGGTATGATATAGATAGATAGGAGATAGATAGATAGATAGATAGATAAAGAACAATATGATGCAGCACGCCACAGGTTTGCAGAAAATGGTGGTTTATTCCATCATGTGCATAGACTATGCTGCATCATATTGGGGGAGATTTATCAAAAGCTGTGCAAAGGAAAAGTTGCCCAGTTGCCCATAGCAACCAATCAGATCACTTCTTTCATTTTTCAGAGGCCTTTTCAAAAATGAAAGAAGTGAGCTGATTGGTTGCTATGGGCAACTGGGCAACTTTTCCTCTGGACAGGTTTTGATAAATCTCCCCCATTGTTCTTTGTCTGGATTGAAGAACCAGTGGACCCAGGTTCCAAGTATGCGGGCACCCCGACTTCTCTCTAATCTCTGGATTTTGTTTGTGCCGTTTTTATTTGTTTTAGATAGATAGATAGAAAGAGATAGTATCTATCTATCTATCTATCTATCATCTATTTATGTATCTTTCTATCTATCTCATATCTATCTATATATCCATCTATTTATGTATCTATCTATCTATATTTCATCTATCTATCTATCTCTCATATCTATCTATCTTTCATCTATCTATCTATATCTCATCTATCTCTCATCTATATGAGATAGATATGAGAAAGATAGATAGATAAATAGAAAGATAGATAGATAGATAAATAGAAAGATGGATATAGAGAGATGGAGCGATAGATAGATAGGAGATAGATGGATAGATAGATATACAGCAAAAGAAGAATGCAGCAGCACACTGCCAGCACAAGGATATAGGTGAAACATGAACATGCAGATAAAACATGCAGAGCTATACAGCTATGGTGTAATAGATGCAAATGTGAAACGATGAAATAGTGAGGCACTTAGCTCGCAAATTTGTCTCCGCCGGCGGTCAAATAGCTTGGACCGTCCCACCGCGATAAGGTGGCCTCCTTGGGACGGACCCTACACTGTGAATATGCCTCTGTGTGAACAGTTCAGTAAGCATGGCAGGGTCTGGAACATCCAAGACACCTTATATACACACCTGATAGAGGTGGGTGGGGTGCAAGGCCAACATGGAGGTAGCCACTCCCCCGTATGTGCAATACAGACAAAGAATAAGTCAGCCAGCACTTTAGTTGATACCAAACTATTATATGGACCTGGCCTACAGGTGCACGCTACTAGGCTAGATATACAGCAACAGAAGAATGCAGCAGCACACTGCCAGCACAAGGATATAGGTGAAACATGAACATGCAGTTAAAACATGGAGAGCTATACAGCTATTTGCGAGCTAAGTGCCTCACTATCTCATAGTTTCACATTTGCATCTATTACACCATAGCTGTATAGCTCTACAGGTTTTATCTGCATGTTCATGTTTCACCTATATCCTTGTGCTGGCAGTGTGCTGCTGCATTCTTCTGTTGCTGTATATCTAGCCTAGTAGCGTGCACCTGTAGGCCAGGTCCATATAATAGTTTGGTATCAACTAAAGTGCTGGCTGACTTATTCTTTGTCTGGATAGATAGATAGATAGATGATTGATAGATAGATAGATAGATAGATAGATCAGTGTTTCCCAACCAGGAGGCCTCCAGCTGTTGCAAAACTACAACTCCCAGTATGCCCATACAGCCAAAGACATGCTGGGAGTTGTCGTTTTGGAATAGCTAGAGGCCCCCTGATTGGGATACACTTATCTATCTATCTATCTCATATCTATATATCTCAAATCTATCTATTAATCTACATTATCCAAGTGTTTTCTTCCCCCATGTATGTGTGACGTTCCAATAGCATCCCGCCATCTTTATCATACGTACATTCTTTAGTCTCTGTGACATCACCGTGCTTCATAATAAACTGTGACATCACTGTGCTTCATAATAATCTGTGACATCACCGTGCTTCATAATAAACTGTGACATCACTGTGCTTCATAATAATCTGTGACATCACCGTGCTTCATAATAAACTGTGACATCACCGTGCTTCATAATAATCTGTGACATCACCGTGCTTCATAATAATCTGTGACATCACCGTGCTTCATAATAAACTGTGACATCACCGTGCTTCATAATAATCTGTGACATCACCGTGCTTCATAATAAACTGTGACATCACCGTGCTTCATAATAAACTGTGACATCACCGTGCTTCATAATAAACTGTGACATCACCGTGCTTCATAATAAACTGTGACATCACCGTGCTTCATAATAATCTGTGACATCACCGTGCTTCATAATAATCTGTGACATCACCGTGCTTCATAATAAACTGTGACATCACTGTGCTTCATAATAAACTGTGACATCACCGTGCTTCATAATAAACTGTGACATCACCGTGCTTCATAATAAACTGTGACATCACCGTGCTTCATAATAAACTGTGACATCACCGTGCTTCATAATAAACTGTGACATTACCGTGCTTCATAATAAACTGTGACATCACTGTGCTTCATCCTGTAATTTGATGTCACTGTGTATAACAACCCTGTAGTGACATCACAGTTTATTATTCTTGAACGCTGACTTCACTGTGTATATTTTCCCGGTACAATGACATCACTGTATAGTTACCCTCTACTGTGACAACACTGCGTTTATTAACCCTGTAGTGGCAAAACTGTTTATTGTCCCTGTACAGAGACATTACTGTTTATATTAACTCTAAACTGTGATGTCACTGTATATATTAACTCTGAACTGTGATGTCACTGTGCATATTTACCCTGTATTGTCACTCGCAGTGCAAGGTAAATATGTACAGTGACATTAGGGTATACAGGCTTAATAAATACAGTGATGTCACAGTGCAGTGTAAGTATCAACAGTGATGTTGCAGTATAGAGATAACACACAGTGATGTTATAGTTCAGAGATAATACACACAGTGATGTCACAGTACAGGGATAATACACACAGTGATGTCACAGTACAGGGATAATACACACAGTGATGTCACAGTACAGGGATAATACACAGTGATATCACAGTACAGGGATAATATACACAGTGATGTCACAGTACAGGGATAATACACACAGTGATGTCACAGTACAGGGATAATACACAAAGTGATGTCATAGTACAGGGATAATACACACAGTGATGTCACAGTACAGGGATAATACACAGTGATATCACAGTACAGGGATAATACACACAGTGATGTCACAGTACAGGGATAATACACACAGTGATGTCACAGTACAGGGATAATACACACAGTGATGTCACAGTACAGGGATAATGCACACAGTGATGTCACAGTACAGGGATAATACACACAGTGATGTCACAGTACAGGGATAATACACACATTGATGTCACAGCACAGGGATAATACACACAGTGATGTCACAGTACAGGGATAATACACAGTGATGTCACAGTACAGGGATAATACACAGTGATATCACAGTACAGGGATAATACACACAGTGATGTCACAGTACAGGGATAATACACACAGTGATGTCACAGTACAGGGATAATACACACAGTGATGTCACAGTACAGGGATAATACTAAGGATCGACCGATTATCGGTATGGCCGATATTATCGGCCGATAATCACGATTTTGGGCATTATCGGTATCGGCAATTACCTTGCCGATAAGCCGATAATTCCCCGCCCCCCGCACCGCGACTGCCACCCCCTCGACGCGCCGCACCGCACCCCCGACCCACCGCGTCGCACCCCCCCACCGTGATGCTGGGCGGTATACCGGTATGGATTTTTGCCCATACCGCTATACCGGTCGGGCCCCTCCCCCACCCTCTGAGTCAATAAAAAAATTAAACTTACCCGTAATGGGGGTGGTCCGGGCCATCCATCCTTCCTTCCTGTAGTGTCCGGGGGCATTCCGGGTGAAGAGTGAACCGGTCCGGGCTGTCCTTCTTCTCCGGCGGTCATCTTCTCCACTCCGGGCAGGCTCCGGCCTAGTACACTGCATAGACGCAGCTACGCCGTGACGTCAGGTGTGTCGCTGCACACGGGCGTCACTGCGCAGCGGCGTCTATGCAGCGTACTAGGCCGGAGCCTGCCCGGAGTGGAGAAGATGACCGCCGGAGAAGGACAGCCCGGACCGGTTCACTCTTCACCCGGAACGCCCCCGGACACTACAGGAAGGAAGGATGGATGGCCCGGACCACCCTGACAGGTAGGGGGAGAGAAGCGGGTTGTGGCGGCGGCCTATGGCAGCGGCCCCGCAAAAGCCACTGCAGATCATTGATTTAAAGCGCCCGCTTTAAATCAATGATCTGCAGCAATGTCGCAGGGGGTTAAATAGCCGATAACTTATACCGGAATATCGGTATAAGTTATCGGCTATCGGCCCTAACCTGCACCGATTATCGGTATCGGCCCTAAAAAAAACGATATCGGTCAATCCCTAGATAATACACACAGTGATGTCACAGTACAGGGATAATACATACAGTGATGTCACAGTACAGGGATAATACACAGTGATGTCACAGTACAGGGATAATACATACAGTGATGTCACAGTACAGGGATAATACACGGTGATGTCACAGCACATGGATAATACACAGTGATGTCACAGTACAGGGATAATACACACTGTGATGTCACAGTACAGGGATAATACACACAGTGATGTCACAGTACAGGGATAATACACAGTGATGTCACAGTACAGGGATAATACACACAGTGATGTCACAGCACATGGATAATACACAGTGATGTCACAGTACAGGGATAATACACAGTGATGTCACAGTACAGGGATAATACATACAGTGATGTCACAGTACAGGGATAATACACACTGTGATGTCACAGTACAGGGATAATACACACAGTGATGTCACAGTACAGGGATAATACACAGTGATGTCACAGTACAGGGATAATACACACAGTGATGTCACAGCACATGGATAATACACAGTGATGTCACAGTACAGGGATAATACACAGTGATGTCACAGTACAGGGATAATACATACAGTGATGTCACAGTACAGGGATAATACACAGTGATGTCATAGTACAGGGATAATATACACAGTGATGTCACAGCACATGGATAATACACAGTGATGTCACAGTACAGGGATAATACACACTGTGATGTCACAGTACAGGGATAATACACAGTGATGTCACAGTACAGGGATAATACACACTGTGATGTCACAGTACAGGGATAATACACACAGTGATGTCACAGTACAGGGATGATATACACAGTGATGTCACAGTACAGGGATAATACATACTGTGATGTGTACAGCTGGTATCTACCACTATAAGGCCAGTGTATGTGGGAGTATTGGTATTTGTAAAATGAATTTTATACAGTGTCAATTGGTGTTAGTCGGTCATTAGTCAGTCACAATGGTAGTCGTGGTCATGGTGTGGCAGTATCATTTGTTTCTTGCTAGTAACGCTCACAACTAACAGTAAGCACCTTTTGTCTGGAGATGCTGACCATTTTTATTTTTTTGTACTGGTATTATCAGTAATATTGGTGTCAGTAACAGTATGACCATAATATGTATGATGACAATATTTCCTCCCTGTATGCTGGTATTATTGGTAATATTGGTCTCAGTATACAGGATTTGGTCAGTTACAGTATGATGGTAATATGTATGGTGATAATATTCCTCCTTGTATACTGATATTATTTGTAATATTAGTCTCAGTATACAGGTCATTGTTCGCACTAGCGTCTAGCTCACCGGTGCGTCATGGAGCCGCTTTGCCTGCACACCCTGGAATTAAGGGTACGTTCCCACACGGCGTATTTGCTGCTGCGTATTTTATTTTCCCTGTTGAAGTCAATGGGTAGGAAAATACGCAGCACCAAATACGCAGCAAATACGCAGCAAAATACACCACGTGGGAATGCACCCTTAAGCATGAAGTCTTGCAAAAGATTGGTGAGCTGCCTGTAATTTTTCTACATCATTGTGATTGGATGAACTGTCTTTACCTATATTACGTGAGCACCACCATATTACAAGCCTGTGCTGTCTGATACTTTAGAGTCCGGATTATAGGACCAACGTATTTTTTGTGAACCACACAATACAGGTAGTGCCAGCACGCTTCTATCTACACATATATTACTTATGTTAATGTTTGACAGGGAACTGGCCAAAAAATAAGTGACATGTCACTTCTTCTCCACGTAGACACCTGCTGAAGCTGCCTTTAAAGTCAATGAGATCTTCATGGTCCCCCGATGCTGCCCTTGGCTTGGATATAATTTGCACGTGCAATGTATAAATGTGGTGTTGTTATAATTGCCCCCCCTACTTTTGTCCTGGCCCCCAGTGTGCCCCCCCAAAATTTGAAAGCTGGAGACGCCACTGCGTGTGGTGTCCTGGTACCGCATCCTATACGGTACCTGTTTTTAGGTCCCCATAGCCAGAGTCCCTAGGACTCTGTGGACCTTCAGTCTTTATTCTTATGCACCTATCGTTACTGGGAAGGGCGGCGATAGGCCGGAGAGTCATCTCAACATACAAGCCCTCAGCCTGGCGTCACCAACTATAGGGTTAACATTAACCCCTGATATACCAAAGAAAATCTCTGACTGTACTACCCCTACCCCTGAGACTTACCACACACGCAACTATAACTTCCAGCATGACAAGTCAGCAGTTTGCTGTTCGTGCATGCTGGGAGTTGTAGTTTTGCAACATCTGGAGGGCCTCAGTTTAGAGATCATTGCACAGTGATCTCCAAAGTGTGGCCCTCCAGATGTTGCAAAACTACAAATCCCAGCATGCCCTGACAGCCAACAGCTGTCTGGGCATGCTGGGAGTTGTAGTTTAGCAACATAAGGAGGCTCACAGTTTACAGAAATCACTGCATGGTGACAATCAGATATCCAAGACAGCTGATGTCCCCTAGACAGGAGCACTAGGATGGGTATGGGGGGGTTATAGGGGTCTGTTTGATGTTTTATTTCACACAGAGCTCACACAGCTCCAATCTCCTCACAGATCTCCCTACACTGAGGAGATCGGAGCTGTGAAAGGCAGTTTTTTTCAACTGCCTCTGCTGTGATTGGTCAATCTGGATTGATTGACCAATCACAACAATCAGGGGGCCAGGCCAGCCATGGGGAGACCCGCGGACGATGTCTGTGATGATCAGCTGTCTATGAAAGCTGAAGTCACTTCAATGTCACAGCATGTTTCCATGTTTACATGCTGTGACAGTTTAGCTTCAGGACGAGCCGGCTCATCTAACGCGGCAAGTACTCGCTGATTAGGACGATCAATTAATACTGATCGGTAATATCGACAATCTACTTCTCTGGTCTGACAACGTCACAAAATGTGGGCTCAAAATTGAGCAAAAAAGCCCCCAGAGTACGGATATTCATGGTGCGGCATAGTATGTTTTTAATACTTTTTTTTATTTCTGAGGACGGTGGATGGGACCAGAGCATTTTTTGCACATCTGACCACTGTCACTTTAAGCATTACTAACTCTGGGATGCTTTTACTTATGAAGTTGATTCCGAGATAGTTTTTTCGTGACATATTCTACTTTATCATAGTGGTAAGTTTTCGTCAATACTTGCATCATTTCTTGGTAAAAAATTCCAAAATTTGAAAATGTTGCTTTTTTTTTAACCTTGAAGCTCTCTGCTTGTGAGGAAAATAGACATACCAAATAAATTATATGTTGATTCACATATACAATCTCTTCATGTTTGCATCATAAAGTTGACATGTTTTTTTTTTTTACTTTTGGAAGACATCAGTGGGCTTCAAAGTTCAGCAGCAATTTTCAAATTTTTCTCAAAATTTTCAAAATCTGAATTTTTCAGGGACCAGTTCAGATTTGAAGTGGATTTGAGGGGTCTTCATATTAGAAATACCCCATAAATTACCCCATTATAAAAATTGCACCCATCAAAGTGTACAAAATTATATTCAGAATGTTTGTTAACCCTTTAGGTGTTTCACAGGAATAGCTGTAAGTTTAAGGAGAAAATTGAAGACCCAGTATTTACACCCCACTGGCGTTTGACAGATCTTTGGAACAGTAGGCTGTGCAAATGAAAAATTACAATTTTCATTTTCAAGGACCACTGTTCCAAAAATCTGTCAGACACCTGTGGGGCGTAAATGCTCACTGTACCCCTTATTACATTATGTGAGGGGTGTAGTTTCCAAAATAGGGTCACATGTGGGGGCTTTGTAAACACACGTGGCCTTCAATTCCGGACAAAATTTATCTTTAAAAAGCCCAATGGTGCTCCTTCTCTTCTGAGCATTGTAGTTCACCCGCAGAGCACTTTACATCCACATATGGGGTATGTTCTTACTCAGAAGAAATGGGGTTACAAATTTTGGGGGGCTTTTTCATATTTTCCCTTGTGAAAATGAAAAATTTAGGTTAACACCAGCATATTATGTTTAGTTTTTTTTTTCTCATTTTCCCATCCAAATTTAATGAAAAATTTTCAAACACCTGTGGGGTGTTAAGGCTCACTGTACCCCTTGTTACGTTCCGTGAGGGGTGTAGTTTCCAAAATGAGCCGCTGTAAAATCAGCCACCCCTGTGCAAATCACCAAATTAGACCTCAAATGTACATAGTGCGCTCTCACTCCTGAGCCCTGCTGTGCGTCCGCAGAAAATTTTACGGCCACATATGGGGTATTTCCGTGCTCAGGAGAAATTGCGTTACAAATTTTGGGGGTCTTTTTTTCCTTTTACTGCTTGTGAAAATAAAAAGTAGGGGGCAACACCAGCAGGTTCGTGTAAACATTTTTTTTTTTTTTTTTTACACTAACAGGCTAGTGTAACCCCCAACTTTTCCTATTCATAAGGGGTAAGAGGAGAAAAAGACCCCCACGCCAGTGATTCCAAACAGGGTGCCTCCAGCTGTTGCTAAACTCCCAACATGCCTGGACAGTCAGTGGCTGTCCGGAAATGCTGGGAGTTGTTGTTTTGCAGCAGCTGGAGGCTCTGTTTTGGAAACACGGCCATACGATAAGTTTCTCATTTTTATTGGGGGGAGGGGGACAGTGTAAGGGGTGTATATGTAGTGTTTTACCCTTTATTATGTAGTGTAGTGTTTTTGGGGTACATTCGCACTGGCGGAGGTTTTCGTTGAGTTTCCCACTAGGAGTTTGGGCTGTGGCGAAAAATTTGCCGCAGCTCAAACTTGAAGCAGAAAATTCACTGTAAACTCGCCCATGTGAATGTACCCTGTACAATCACATGGGGAGGCAAACCTCCAGCTGTTTCAAAACTACAACTCCCAGCATGCACTGACAGACCATGCATGCTGGGAGATGTACTTTAGCAATAGCTGGAGGCACACTGGTTGGAAAATCTTCAGTTAGGTTCTGTGACCTGACTCAGTACTTTCCAAACAGTGTGCCTCCAGCTTTTGCAAAACTACGATTCCCAGCATGTACTGATCACCAAAGGGCATGCTGGGATTTGTAGTTTTGCAACAGCTGGAGGGTCACAGTTTAAGAGATCGCTGTACAGTGATCTCCAAACTGAGGCCCTCCAGATGTTGCAAAACTAGATATCCCAGCATGCCCAGACAGCAAACTGCTGTGTAGGCATGCTAGGAGTTATAGTTTTGCAACATCTGGAGGGCTCCAGTTTAGAGACCACTGTATAGTGGTCTCAGACTGTAGACCTCCAGATGTTGCCAGGCAACTCACCAGCTTCCGTAGGATCCAAGGAGCCGCATCGTCGTTCTCCTCTTCTGCCGCCGATCACCCCCATCGATTGCCGCCTGCTACCGCCGCCCATGAGTAATTAAACTTCGGCGGCGGTCCCTGTCAGTTTCCCCATTCTGCCCAGCCTACTGTGGGTGGGCAGAACAGGGAAACCAAAAGTTAACCCCCCGCCCCCGATTTGCTATTGGTTGTCGCTTCTTGATGACCAATAGTAGGGATAGGAGGGGTGGCACCCCTGCCACCTCACTCCTATCCCTTCAGGGGGATCGTGGATGTCTCGGACAACCGATATCCCCCTTATATTCCGAGTCACCATAGACCCGTATGACCCAGAATTGGCGACATGTTGCATGGGATGCCTGCTGAATGATTTCAGCAGGCATCCCGGTTCAGTCCCCAACCGGTGCGCGGCGGGGACTTAAATTCCCATGGGCGTATGTATACGCCCTGGGTACTTAACGATCAAAAACCCAGGGTGTATCCATACGCCCTGGGTCCTTAAGGAGTTAAGGGGTTAATAATAATAATAGTAATAAAAATTATGATACTGTTTCTACCATATCCACTTATCCAGAGATATTCTGCTAAAGTTATATTGTCATCCTCCATTCCTGGGAATCCACCTCTCCCCTTCTACAGATCTCTGATTCCTTAATCATCCAATAGGGGGGCTTGTTTTCCCACTTATGTGCAAAATCCATGTGGACAATATCTTCTGTCTCTATTACAAGCTGTATGTCCAATATGGGAAATGTGCCTTGAATTATGCAGCTCCTCGCTCACTTGTTAATGTATCAAGTGACCCAGAGCCCACCACGTGGAGGTGGCTGCATTTCGGGCTCCTCCCCACCCCCACCCCCAACCATATGCAGACCTTGTGTGACCCAATCAGCATCTTGTTAAACTGGTTCACATTGATCGTCAATGGCCTTTGCTGTAATACTTCTTAGCTGTGTATGTAGGAAGTAAAATGGCATCTTGAATGTGGTCATCATGCCGGTTACTGTCCATTTGGCCATGGCCCATGCTCCAACCCACACATTGGATACATAATTGGACCACTTCAGTTTGCTTTTAGCATATTGCCAAGTCCGCTGCAGCCAAGACACTTTGGGCTCCGAGGCATCTTCAGAGGTTGTTGGTAAATCCATCTGGTTATCCGCCATGGTGACTGTCACATGATCGCTGTGCCTGGATTCATGTGGGTCTGAATTGTCACCTAAAGCCATGTCAATAGCCACATCTGCTCGCTGACCACGGTGCTTAATCTTCTTCCCAGGTATTTTATGGATCTCATAATATGGTGGAGTGACCTTATAATGATATAGGTTAGTATACCGCCAAAGGAAACTCGTCACGTAATGTATGAGACACACGACAGGCACCGAGAGAACTGGGATATCTGCAAAATAGCAAAAGCATACAATATATTAGACCTATATTCATTCATTTATTTATGTATATATATATATATATATATATATATATATATATGTCTGTGTGTATGTTCACACAAAATCATTTATCTCACAGGAGTAAACCTTTACCCAATTGCTGTAAGAGACTTAAAAGGGTACTCTGCCCCTAGACATCTTATCCCCTATGTAAAGGATAGGGGATAAGATGTCTGATCGCCGGGGTCCCGCAGCTGGGACCCCAGTGATCTCTGTGCAGCACCTAGCCTTTATTCAGAACACTGGGTGACAGGGTCGTAACGTCACAGCCACGCCCCTCGTGACATCATGCCACACCCCCTCCCATAGACTTACATTGAGGGGGCGTGGCTGTGATGTCATGACCCCCACCACCCGCTCCAAGCGTTCAGAACTCTACTATATTAACTTTACACTAATACATTCATGTTAAATCCATTTTTAAACAGAAATTTTGGAAGTTTTCATTATTCCTACCTCTTAGCTTCATGGTCGCCGTCCCTACAGGATCCTTTTGCCTAAATAGACAAAATTCTCTTCAATTTGCAAAATAAGCGCAGGTCTAGTAGGAGAACGTGTTCACCCGCCGAACCGAGGAAATAAGTGTTAGGGATTGGATTCTACCCTGGAGAAAGTCTCTTTGATGTGTGATGTCACAGCAGATGACATCACGTGTATGTGTATCCATTGTAATGGCTGTACTGTACTTTACTTACACTATGTACAGTTATACTGGGGGTTTACAAAGGATTTGACGATTACAGTTTTAACCCCTTCAGGGTCACAGCCCTTTTTGGTCTTGAGGACAAAGGACATTTTCATTTTTACATTTTCATTTTTTCCTCCTCCCCTTCTAAGAGCCATAAATCTTTTAATTTTCCACCCAAAGACCAATATGAGTTGTTGTTTATTTTGCGACCAACTGTACTTTGTAATGTACGGTAACATAAAATGTACGGTACTATAAAAAAATGTATATATATTATTTACGGCTGGAAATTGAAAAGAAAACCACAATTTGGCAACTTTTGAGGGTTTTCGTTTTTATTCACTGACATGTTCTTTTTATACTGCGGGTCAATGCTTGGGTAAACGCTTTACTCTTTTTGTACTGCTTCAAAAAAAAATCTAACTTTTTGAACAATATAAGTATGTTTTAAACTGTATGAGGGCTAATTGTTTGCTGTATACGGAAAAATAAAAAAAAAGTTATAGAGGTCAGAAGAGGACAATTTTAAACGTACTAATTTTGGTGTAAAAGTAATAATTTTTTTTTAACAGAAGTAAAACAAAATCAAACCTTAATAAGCTGTGTATCAATTTAATCGTATGGATCTACAGAATATATATAAGGTGTCATTTTTACCGAAAAGTGCACTGTGTAGAATCTGAACCCCCTAAAAAAAAAAAAATCAGAATGGAGTTTTTTTTTTTCCCCCTAGTTTTGCCGTAGATTTTGTGGTGAAATGATTGTTGTCATTACAAAGTACAATAGGTGGCACAAAAAAACAGCCCTTATAGGACTGTGTATGTAGAAAATTGAAAGTGTTATGATTTTAAGAAGGTGAGGAGGAAAAAACTAAGTGCAAAAATGAAAAAACCTGTCCTGAAGGGGTTAAAAATATATAAATACCGTATATCCCGGCGTATAAGACGACTTTTTAACCCCAAATTTTCTTCTGAAAAGCCGGGGGTCGTCTTATACGCCGGGTATTGAGGTCCGGGATAGGAAAACTTCTGATTATCTGCCCGGGCCGGCTCCTGTGTGTAGCTGCAGGCGGGGGCCGGCCAGAGCAAGTAAAAACTAATACTGTATACTAAAAACCAGGCTGCCTCCAGCTGTTGTGAAACTACAACTCCCAGCACGGCAAAGTTGGGGGTCGTCTTATACGCCAAGTCATCTTATACGCCGGCATGGTCACTGCACCTGCACTCACATTTAAAGAAGATCTGTAGTGCTTATAACTTATCCCCCATCCTAAGGATAGGATATAAGTTATAGATCACGGGGGGGTACGAGCGATCGGGCCCCCCGCCATCTTCTGTACGGGGCCACAGTTATGTACAGGAAAGGGGGCGTTCCATCCCCGCTTGACGCGGCAGCGGGCACGCCCCTCCATGTATTTCTATGGGAGTCATGGAAGGGCGTGCCGGCTGCCGCGTCATGCGGGAACAGAATGCCCCCTTTCCTGTTCATTGCCACGGCCCCATACAGGAGATCGCGGGGGGCCCCAGTGCTCGGACCCCCCTGCGATTTATAACTCATCCCCTATCCTTAGGTTGGGGTATAAGTTATAAGCACTAAAGATCTCCTTTAACCTGTTGGGGACGGAGGGCATACCTATACGCCCTCCGCCCACCACCTTTCTATAATGCGGGGCCACGCCGTGGCCCAGCGTCATAGCGGGTCGGGCCAGGCCCCTAACAACAGCCGGGAGCCGAGGCTAATAGCGAGCAGCACTGATCGTGGTTTTGCGCGCTATTAACCCTTTAGATGCAGCGTTCAACTTGATCACTGTCCGAACGCCGAATGATTGCTCAGTGCCTGAGATCCAGGTATGAGCAGTCAAGCGGCAGAATCATTGATCAATGGTTTCCTATGAGAAACCATTGATCAATGTAAAAGATCAGTGTGTGCAGTGTTATAGGTCCCTATGGGAGCTATAACATTGGAAAAAAAAAGTGAAAAATGCTTGAATCACCCCCCTTTTTCCTTAAAAAAAAATCCAAAAACTGTGTAAATAAACATATATGGTATCGCGGCATGCAGAAATGTCGGAATTATAAAAATATATAGTTAATTAAACCGCACAGTCAATGGTATACGTGCAAAAAATAAGCCATCATATGGATTTTGTGGGGTTGTGATCTTTAAAAGGTAAGGAGGAAAAAACGAAAGTGCAAGAACGGGAAAACCCTCCGTACCCAAGGGGTTAATCCCTGGACATGTTTTATTCATATGGTTATGCTTGTATGGGCACTTAATCTGTGATTTGTTGTTTTCATCGGTACCACATTTGTGTATATGTGATTTTTGATGACTTTTTATTCCTTTTTTTTTTTCCGGGATGTGATCACAATTCAGCATTGGACTTTGTTATTTTTATGTTTTATGTCGTTCACCGTATGGAGTCATTAACGTTATATTTTAGTCATTCAGACTATTCTACCAAATATGTTGATTTATTTAAAAAAAAAAAAAATTTTTTTTTGTTAAATGGGAAAAGAGGGGGAATTCATTTTTTTATTGGAGGAGGCACTTATTCCCTTTATTAAACTGTAACAGTTAATAGCTATATTTTGATTTTTAACCCCTTAAGGATGCAGCTCATTTTCACCTTAACAACACGGCCCTTTTTTGCAAATCTGACCACTGTCACTTTATATATGAATAACTCTGAGATGATTTTACTTTTCATTCTGATTCTGAGATTGTTTTTTCGTGACATATTCTACTTTAACATAGTGGTAATTTTTGTCGTTACTTGCATCTTTTCTTGGTGAAAAATCCCAAAATTTTGAAAATTTAGCATTTTTCTGCCTGTAAGAAAAATGGACATTCCAAATTATATATTGATTCACAAATACAATGGGGGACATTTATCAAGGGATTTAGAGCTCTTTTTTTGCTTACAAAAGTCGCAGAAAAAGTCGCATTAGCACTTAAGCAATTTTTTGTGCGACTTTTGGCTGTAAGCAAAAAGCTACAAAAAAGCGTACGAAAGTAAATTTTTTTTTTTACTTTTCAGTGGTCAGGGATTTATCAAGTGCGAAAGTCGCATAAAAAGTCGCAAGCCCTCAAAAACTGCATAAATATAAGCCAGCTCGGAGCTGGTGCACAAAACGGCTTTTGAGAGCAAATTTTATATTTCCCGCTGGCAGCCGTGATCACAGCTCCAGCGGGAAATATATTGCAACTGTACAAAGGAGCCCGGGCTGGCATCACTCTGCAGCCGCCCAGCTCTGTCTGATTCTAACCCCGCTACCCTAACATAATGACACCCCCCCTTGTTTCCCACCCGCCTGCGCTGCACATCTCCCATCTGTCTGCTACCTGTTGCAAGACTACAACTCCCAGCATGTCCATACAGTGAGGGCATGCTGGGAGTTGTAGTATTGTAGCGGGCGGACAATGTGCGGCGCGGGCGGGTGGAAGACAAGGGGGGTGGGGGTTATATAAAGCAGTGTCCCCATCCCCATCATTGTATTAGGGTAGCGGGGATAGAATCGGAGGAACCCGGGCGGCTGAAGACTGACTCCAGCCTGGGCTCCTTTTAACAAACTTTGGCGCAGCAGAGTTTCTATTTCCCTTAATGTAATTTCATATTTCCCGCTGGGTCCCGTAATTGGCCAGGACCGAGCAGCCAATCACGGGAAATTTGATATTACATTAGGGACTAAAAGCTCCGCGGCTCCGCTAGATGTTAAAAGGAGCCCGGGCTGGCATCAGTCTGCACCCTCCCGGGCTCCTAAGATATCCTGCGGCACCGTGGTAAGGTGCCCGGGCTAACCTCACTTCAGCCGCCCGGGCTCCGTCAACTTTTATTTCCGCAGCGCTTGGTAAGGAGCCCGGGCTGACATAACTCAGCTGCCCCCCAAGGGACTCCCACAGCCGTCAGGGAGATGTGTAGGTGCCGTCCCTGTCATCCCTCAGCACTGCGGTACACACCGAGAGATGGCAGGGACGGCTTCTGCACATCTCCCTGCCTGGCTGAGGGAGTCCCGGGCGGCTGCAGTGTTATGTCAGCCCGGGCTCCTTACTACAGCGCCGCAGAGTTTGGTGTAATTTCAAATTTCCCGCTGGGTCCCGTGTCACGTGACGACAGGAAATATGAAATTACAGTGATTCTCTGATCACTGCAGCCAAGGAGCGGAGCGCATTACCACCCGCTTCTCTGGCTGGCACGACTACAACTCCCAGCATGTCCTTACAGGAAGGGCATGCTGGGAGAGTTGTGGGGGGGGGGGGGTGACAAGCTTGTCACCTGCCCCCCTGCCGCACAACTTCAACTCCCAGCATGCCCTTACAGTAAGAGCATGCTGGGAGTTGTAGGGGGGGGGGGTGACAATCTCCCACACCACATGACTACAACTCCCAACATGCCCTTACTGTAAGGACATGCTGGGAGTTGTAGTTGTGTGGCAGGTGACAGGCTTTTCACCTGCCCCCCTAAAACTCCCAGCATGCCCTTACAGTAAGGATATGCTGGGAGTTTTATTCATGTGGTGCGGGAGATGGCTACCCCCGCCCCCCCCCCCCCCCCCCACACACACACACTACAACTCCCAGCATATCCTTACTGTAAGGGCATGCTGGGAGTTGTAGGGGGCGGGTGACAAGCCTGTCACCTGCCCTCTGCCGCACAAATACAACTCCCAGCATGTCCTTATAATAATGATATGCTGGGAGTTGTAGTGTGTGCGTGGGGGGGGGTAACAATCTCCCGCACCACATGACTACAACTCCCAGCATATCCTTACTGTAAGGGCATGCTGTGAGTTGTAGTCATGTGGTGCGGGAGATTGTCACCCCCCCTACAACTCCCAGCATGCTCTTACTGTAAGGGCATGCTGGGAGTTGTAGTCAGGCGCGGACGGGTGACAATAAATGTATTAACCTATTTTTCTTTTTTTCTCCTCATTTCAGATCCATGTATCCTGTGGACTACTTCGGATTTGGTGGACTGCTTCAATGACCAGCGTCTTTTTTAACCCCTTCCCGCAGAATGTCATATATATACGCGGGACGTGCAGTGCGTTCGGGCATCCCGGCGTTTATAAATGACATTCAGTTAACCCGGCGATGCGCAGCATCGCACGGGTTAACTGGCAGAAGTCCCGCTGTTTCCAGCAGGGGACAACTTCTGCTTCACCCCCAGGACCATCCATTGATGGTCCTGGTCAGCGATCACTGTGATTGGTCCCTGTGGACCAATCACAGTGATCTGGGGTGAAAGTTCAGATCCCCCGCACTGCCCGCCCCTGGAAGTCGGGCAGAACGGGGGACGATGGCTGCGGGGGCTCGCAGGGACCTGCGGCATAGGGGGGGAACATCAGGGGACCGGCGGCCTTACCTGGCGGGACCGAGGAGCAGCGGCAGGACCGGCCCCATGGACGAGCAGCGACGGGACCGGCAGGTAAGTATATGGTCCTCAGAAGCAGCAGTGAAGATCTTCACTGCTGCTTCTAGGAGTCTGAAAACTATAACTCCCAGCACGCCTAGACAGCCTTTGGCTGTCTGGGGATGCTGGGAGTTGTAGTTTTGCAACATCTGGAGGGCCCCAGTTTGGAGACCATTGTATAATGGTCTCCAATCTGTGCTCTTCCAGCTGTTGCAAAACTACAACTCCCAGTATGCACTGACTGTCCAGGCATGCTGGAAGTTTTAGTTCAGCAACATCTGGCCCTTCAGATGTTGCCGAACTACAACTCCCAGCATTCCCTTCAGCTGTCTGGGCATGCTGGGAGTTGTAGTTTTGCAACAACTGGAGACACACTGGTTGGGAAACATTGTCTGTTTCTAACTCAGTGTTTCCTAACCTGTGTGCCTCCAGCTGTTGCAAAACTATAACTCCCAGCATGCATGCTGGGAGTTGGGGTTTTGCAACAGCTGGTGACCCCCCCCCCTGTGAATGTACAGGGTACATTCACATGGGCGAGGCTTTTACAGTGGGTTTATCGCATCTTGAGATGCAGCAAATTTTGCGTCGGGAAACTCGCTACACTAACACAAAATAAAACACTACACTACACTAACACAAAATAAAATAAAAAGTTAAAAACACTACATATACACATACCCCTACACAGCCCCCCTCCCCCAATAAGAACGTCCGGTACGCCACTGTTTCCAAAGCAGAGCCTCCAGCTGTTGAAAAACAACAACTCCCAGTATTGCCGGACAGCCGTTGACTGTCCACGCATGCTGGGAGTTTTGCAAAAGCTGGAGGCACCCTGTTTGGGAATCACTGGCGTAGAATACCCCTATGTCCACCCCTATGCAAATCCCTAATATAGGCCTCAAATGCGCACGGCGCTCTCACTTTGGAGCCCTGTCGTATTTCAAGGCAACAGTTTAGGGCGACATATGGGGTATCGCCGTACACGGGAGAAATTGGGTTACAAGGTTTGGGGGGCTTTTTCTTCTTTAACCCTTCATGAAAAGGAAATGTTGGGGTCTACACCACAATGTTAGTGTAAAAAAATTTCATTTTTTACACTAACATGCTGATGTTGCCCTATACTTTACATTTTCAGAAGAGGTAAAAGGGAAAAAAGCCCCCCAAAATTTGTAATGCAATTTCTCCCGACTACAGAGATACCCCATATGTGAGCGCAAAGTGCTCTGGGGGCGCACAACAAGGCCCAGAAGGGAGAGCGCACCATGTACATTTGAGGTGATTTGCACAGGGGTGGCTGATTGTTACAGCGGTTTTGACAAACGCAAAAAAAAAAAAACCCACATGTGACCCCATTTCGGAAACGACACCCCTCACGGAATGTAATGAGGGGTGCAGTGAGAATTTACCCCCCACAGGTGTCTGACGGATCTTTGGAACAGTGGTCCGTGAAAATGAAAACTTGTACAGCTCACTGTTCCAAAGATCTGTCAGACACCAGTGGGGGGCAAATGCTCACTGTACCCCTTGTTACGTTCCTCAAGGGGTTTTGTTTCCAAAATGGTATGCCATGTGGTTTTTTTTTGCTGTTCTGGCACCAGAGGGGCTTCCTAAATGCGATATGCCCCCCGAGCAAAATTTGCTCTCAAAAAGCCAAATATGACTCCTTCTCTTCTGAGCATTGTAGTTCGCCCATAGTGCACTTCAGGTCAACTTATGGGGTACCTCCATACTCAGAAGAGAAGGGGTTACAAATATTGGGGGGTATTTCCTGCTATTAACCCTTGCAAAAATGTGAAATTTGGGGGGAAACACACATTTTAGTGGAAAATGTTTTTATTTTTTTTTACATATGCAAAAGTCGTGAAACACCTGTGGGGTAACAAGGCTCACTTTATTCCTTATTACATTCCTCAAGGGGTCTAGTTTCCAAAATGGTATGCCATGTGTTTTTTTTTTGCTGTTCTGGCACCATAGGGGCTTCCTAAATGCGATATGCCCCCCGAGCAAAATTTGCTCTCAAAAAGCCAAATATGACTCCTTCTCTTCTGAGCATTGTAGTTCGCCCATAGTGCACTTCAGGTCAACTTATGGGATACCTCCATACTCAGAAGAGAAGGGGTTACAAATATTGGGGGGTATTTCCTGCTATTAACCCTTGGAAAAATGTGAAATTTGGGGGGAAACACATTTTAGTGAAAAAAAATAATTTTTTTTTTACATATGCAAAAGTCGTGAAACACCTGTGGGGTATTAAGGCTCACTTTATTCCTTGTTATGTTCCTCAAGGGGTCTAGTTTCCAAAATGGTATGCCATGTGAGGGTTTTTTGCTGTTCTGGCACCATAGGGGCTTCCTAAATGCAACATGCCCCCCAAAAACCATTTCAGAAAAACGTACTCTCCAAAATTCCCTTATCGCTCTTTCCCTTCTGAGCCCTCTACTGTGCCCGCCGAACACTTTACATAGACATTTGAGGTATGTGCTTACTCAAGAGAAATCGGGCTACAAATATAAGTATACATTTTCTCCTTTTACCCCTTGTAAAAATTCAAAAATTGGGTCTACAAGAACATGCGAGTGTAAAATATGAAGATTGTGAATTTTCTCCTTCACTTTGCTTCTATTCCTGTGAAACACCTAAAGGGTTAAAATGATGACTGAATGTCATTTTGAATACTTTGGGGGGTGCAGTTTTTATAATGGGGTCTTTTGTGGGGTATTTCTAATATGAAGACCCTTCAAATCCACTTCAAACCTGAACTGGTCCCTGAAAAATAGTGAGTTTGAAAATTTTGTGAAAAATTGGAAAATTGCTGCTGAACTTTGAAGCCCTCTGGTGTCTTCCAAAAGTAAAAACTTGTCACTTTTATGATGCAGACATAAAGTAGACATATTGTATATGTGAATAAAAAAAAAATTATTTGTAAAAAAAAGCAGAGAGCTTCAAGCAGAGAGCTTCAAAGTTAGAAAAATGCAAAATTTTCAAATTTTTCATCAAATTTTAGGATTTTTCACAAGGAAAGGATGCAAGTTACCACAAAAATTTACCACCATGTTAAAGTAGAATATGTCACGAAAAAACAATCTCGGAATCAGAATGATAACTAAAAGCATTCCAGAGTTATTAATGTTTAAAGTGACAGTGGTCAGATGTGCAAAAAACGGTCTGGTCCTTAAGGCCAAACTGTTTAATGTTAATGAGAGTGTTTTTTGGAATACATTTTTTTTTAAACGTGTTTTTTTTTAATTACTTGAAAGGCTTAGTAGTGGAAGCTGTCTAATAGACGGAATCCATTACTAAGCCTATGCTTAGTGTTAGCCCCCAACACAGCTAGCGCTAACCTCCAATTATTACCCCGGTACCCACCGCCACAGGGGTGCCGGGAAGAGCCGGTACCAATAGGCCCGGAGGATCAAATATGGCGCTCCTGGGCCTAGGTGGTAACGGGCTGGCGTTAATTAGGCTGGGGAGGGCCAGTAACAATGGTCCTCGCCCACCCTGGTAACATCAGGCTGTTGCTGCTTGGTTGGTATTTGGCTGAAAATAAAAATAGGGGGAACCCTATAGTTACATAGTTAGTACGGTCGAAAAAAGACATATGTCCATCAAGTTCAACCAGGGAATTAAGGGGTAGGGGTGTGGCGCGATATTGGGGAAGGGATGAGATTTTATATTTCTTCATAAGCATTAATGTTATTTTGTTCCAGGAATGTATCTAATCCTGTTTTAAAGCTGTTAATTGTTCCAGCTGTGACCAGTTCCTGACGTAGACCGTTCCATAAATTCACAGTCCTCACGGTAAAGAAGGCGTGTCGCCCCTTTAGACTAAACCTTTTCTTCTCCAGACGGAGGGAGTGCCCCCTCGTCCTTTGGGGGGGTTTAACCTGGAACAGTTTTTCTCCATATTTTTTGTATGGGCCATTAATATACTTATATATGTTTATCATATCCCCCCTTAAACGTCTCTTCTCAAGACTAAACAATTGTAACTCCTTTAATCGCTCCTCATAGCTAAGATGTTCCATGCCCCATATTAGTTTAGTCGCGCGTCTCTGCACCCTTTCCAACTCCGCAGTGTCCCTTTTATGGACAGGTGCCCAAAACTGAACAGCATATTCCAGGTGAGGCCGTACCAATGCTTTATAAAGGGGGAGTATTATGTCCCTGTCCCTTGAGTCCATGCCTCTTTTTATACATGACAATATCCTGCCGGCTTTGGAAGCAGCAGCCTGACATTGCATGCTATTCTGTAGTCTGTGATCTACAACTACACCCAGATCCTTCTCTACCAGTGACTCTGCCAGTTTAATCCCCCCTAAGACATACGACGCATGCAGGTTATTAGTACCCAGATGCATAACTTTACATTTATCCACATTGAACCTCATTTGCCAAGTGGATGCCCAGACACTTAGTTCTACTGTGCCCGCCGAACACTTTACATAGACATTTGAGGTATGTGCTTACTCAAGAGAAATCGGGCTACAAATATAAGTATACATTTTCTCCTTTTACCCCTTGTAAAAATTCAAAAATTGGGTCTACAAGAACATGCGAGTGTAAAATATGAAGATTGTGAATTTTCTCCTTCACTTTGCTTCTATTCCTGTGAAACACCTAAAGGGTTAAAATGATGACTGAATGTCATTTTGAATACTTTGGGGGGTGCAGTTTTTATAATGGGGTCTTTTGTGGGGTATTTCTAATATGAAGACCCTTCAAATCCACTTCAAACCTGAACTGGTCCCTGAAAAATAGTGAGTTTGAAAATTTTGTGAAAAATTGGAAAATTGCTGCTGAACTTTGAAGCCCTCTGGTGTCTTCCAAAAGTAAAAACTTGTCACTTTTATGATGCAGACATAAAGTAGACATATTGTATATGTGAATAAAAAAAAAATTATTTGTAAAAAAAAGCAGAGAGCTTCAAGCAGAGAGCTTCAAAGTTAGAAAAATGCAAAATTTTCAAATTTTTCATCAAATTTTAGGATTTTTCACAAGGAAAGGATGCAAGTTACCACAAAAATTTACCACCATGTTAAAGTAGAATATGTCACGAAAAAACAATCTCGGAATCAGAATGATAACTAAAAGCATTCCAGAGTTATTAATGTTTAAAGTGACAGTGGTCAGATGTGCAAAAAACGGTCTGGTCCTTAAGGCCAAACTGTTTAATGTTAATGAGAGTGTTTTTTGGAATACATTTTTTTTTAAACGTGTTTTTTTTTAATTACTTGAAAGGCTTAGTAGTGGAAGCTGTCTAATAGACGGAATCCATTACTAAGCCTATGCTTAGTGTTAGCCCCCAACACAGCTAGCGCTAACCTCCAATTATTACCCCGGTACCCACCGCCACAGGGGTGCCGGGAAGAGCCGGTACCAATAGGCCCGGAGGATCAAATATGGCGCTCCTGGGCCTAGGTGGTAACGGGCTGGCGTTAATTAGGCTGGGGAGGGCCAGTAACAATGGTCCTCGCCCACCCTGGTAACATCAGGCTGTTGCTGCTTGGTTGGTATTTGGCTGAAAATAAAAATAGGGGGAACCCTATAGTTACATAGTTAGTACGGTCGAAAAAAGACATATGTCCATCAAGTTCAACCAGGGAATTAAGGGGTAGGGGTGTGGCGCGATATTGGGGAAGGGATGAGATTTTATATTTCTTCATAAGCATTAATGTTATTTTGTTCCAGGAATGTATCTAATCCTGTTTTAAAGCTGTTAATTGTTCCAGCTGTGACCAGTTCCTGACGTAGACCGTTCCATAAATTCACAGTCCTCACGGTAAAGAAGGCGTGTCGCCCCTTTAGACTAAACCTTTTCTTCTCCAGACGGAGGGAGTGCCCCCTCGTCCTTTGGGGGGGTTTAACCTGGAACAGTTTTTCTCCATATTTTTTGTATGGGCCATTAATATACTTATATATGTTTATCATATCCCCCCTTAAACGTCTCTTCTCAAGACTAAACAATTGTAACTCCTTTAATCGCTCCTCATAGCTAAGATGTTCCATGCCCCATATTAGTTTAGTCGCGCGTCTCTGCACCCTTTCCAACTCCGCAGTGTCCCTTTTATGGACAGGTGCCCAAAACTGAACAGCATATTCCAGGTGAGGCCGTACCAATGCTTTATAAAGGGGGAGTATTATGTCCCTGTCCCTTGAGTCCATGCCTCTTTTTATACATGACAATATCCTGCCGGCTTTGGAAGCAGCAGCCTGACATTGCATGCTATTCTGTAGTCTGTGATCTACAACTACACCCAGATCCTTCTCTACCAGTGACTCTGCCAGTTTAATCCCCCCTAAGACATACGACGCATGCAGGTTATTAGTACCCAGATGCATAACTTTACATTTATCCACATTGAACCTCATTTGCCAAGTGGATGCCCAGACACTTAGTCTATCCAAGTCATCTTGTAACTTATGCACATCCTCTATAGACTGTACTGTGCTACAAAGCTTGGTGTCATCTGCAAAGATAGAAACAGAGCTGTTAATACCATCCTCTATATCATTAATAAATAAATTAAACAACAGCGGGCCCAGTACTGAACCTTGGGGTACACCACTAATAACCGGGGACCAATCAGAGTACGAATCATTGACCACCACTCTCTGGGTACGATCCATGAGCCAGTGTTCAATCCAGTTACAAACTAAAATTTCCAAACCCAAAGACCTTAACTTACCTGTCAGACGTCTATGAGGGACAGTATCAAATGCTTTAGCAAAATCCAGAAACACTATATCCACAGCCATTCCTCTGTCAAGGCTTCTACTCACATCTTCATGAAAGCAAATTAGATTGGTTTGACAACTTCTATCCTTAGTAAACCCATGCTGGCTATCACTTATAATACAATTATCCCCTATGTATTCCTGTATGTAATCCCTTATAAGTCCTTCAAACAATTTACCCACAATGCACGTTAAACTTACCGGTCTATAGTTTCCTGGGGAAGACCTAGAGCCCTTTTTGAAGATTGGCACCACATTCGCCTTGCGCCAGTCCCTTGGCACAATACCAGACACCAGAGAATCTCTAAATATCATAAACAGGGGTACAGATATTACTGAACTTACCTCTCTAAGAACTCTTGGGTGTAGTCCATCCGGTCCTGGGGATTTGCTTACATTTATATCACTTAACTTACCTTGTACCATCTCTACACTAAGCCAGTTCAGTACATTACATGTTGTGTTACCAGCACTGACCTGGCCAATGTCAGCTCCTTCTTCCATAGTGTATACAGAACTAAAGAACCCATTCAGTAGCTCCGCCTTCTCTTGATCGCCTGTGACAACCTCCCCATTATCATTATTAAGGGGTCCTACATGCTCTGTCCTTGGTTTTTTTGCATTTATATATCTAAAAAAATATTTAGGATTAGTTTTGCTTTCTTTGGCCACCTGTCTCTCATTTTGAATTTTTGCTGTTTTTATTACATATGCGTTTTTTTTTTTTTTTTAATAATTATTAATGCAAAACAAAGATAAGGTTCCCCCTATTTTTATCCAAATACCAACCAAGCAGCAACAGCCTGATGTTACCAGGGTGGGCAAAGACCATTGTTACTGGCCCTCCCAAGCCTAAATAACACCAGCCTGTTACCGCCTAGGCTCAGGAGCGCCATATTTGAGGCTTTGGGCCTGGTGGTACCGGCTCCTCCCAGCACCCCTGTGGTGGTGGGTACCGGGGAAATAATTGGGGTTTAGCACTAGCTGTTTTGGGGGCTAATGCTAAGCCTCAGCTTAATAATGGACTCTGTCTATAATACTGCTTCCACTACTAAGCATGCCAAGTAAATAAAAAAAAAACATCACATTTAAAAAAAATGTATTCCAAAAAAACACTCCCCCAAAAGTCCTCATTAACCATTTTATTAACATTAAACCAAAAAAATGCTAATCACTGCACTCCCCTGAATCTAAAGTAATCCACAAGATACACGGATCTGAAATGAGAAGACAAAAAATGAGTTAGTACATTTAGAGGAAAAAAACAAAGTGGTAAAAAGGGAAAAAAAAACATACATACCGTATATACTCGAGTATAAGCCGAGTTTTTCAGCACGATTTTTCGTGCTGAAAACACCCCCCTCGGCTTATACTCGAGTGACCTATCCGCCCTCAGTGGTCTTCAACCTGCGGACCTCCAGATGTTTCAAAACTACAACTCCCAGTAAGCCAGGGCAGCCATCGGCTGTCCGGGCGTGCTGGGAGTTGTAGTTTTGAAACCTCTGGAGGTCCGCAGGTTGAAGACCACTGCGGCCTTTGACATCATCCAGCCCCCCCTCTCACCCCCTTTAGTTCTGTACTCACCTCCGCTCGGCGGGACGGTGCTCTACTGGTCCGGTGCTGCAGGACTGTGCGGTGGGAGGTCGTCCGGTGGGATAGTGGTTCCGGGCTGCCATCTTCACCGTGGGGGCCTCTTCTCCGCTCTTCGGGCCCGGAATAGTCACATTGCCTTGAGGACAACGCAGGGGGACGTTCATTACCAACGTCCGTCTGCGTTGTCGTCAAGGCAACGCCTCTATTTCGGGCCCTAAGCGCGGAGAAGAGGCCCCCCCGGTGAAGATGGCAGCCCGGAACCACTATCCCACCGGACGACCTCCCCACCGGACAGTACTGCAGCACCGGACCAGCGGAGCACCGTCCCGCCGAGCGGATGTGAGTACAGAACTAAAGGGGGTGAGAGGGGGGGCTAGATGATATTGAAGGCTGCAGTGGTCTTCAACCTGCGGACCTCCAGAGGTTTCAAAACTACAACTCCCAGCAAGCCCGATGGCTGCCCGGGCTTGCTGGGAGTTGTAGTTTTGAAACCTCTGGAGGTCCGCAGAAGACCACTGTATCAGACATTGACAAGCGGTGATGATGAAGGTGGGGGGGGGCTGATGACAAGGGGATGATGACAAGGGGATGATAAAGGGGGGGTGTGTGGGATGATGACAAGGGGATGATGAAGGGGGGGTGTGGGATTATGACAAGGGGATGATGAAGGGAGTGGGGATGATGACAAGGGGATGATGACAAGGGGATGATGAAGGGGGGGTGTGGGATTATGACACGGGGATGATGAAGGGGTGGGGATGATGACAAGGGGATGATGACAAGGGGATGATGAAGGGGGGGTGGGATTATGACAAGGGGATGATGAAGGGAGTGGGGATGACGACAAGGGGATGATGAAGGGGGTGTGGGATTATGAAAAGGGGATGATGACAAGGGGATGATGAAGGGGGTGGAGATGATGACAAGGGGATGATGACAAGGGGATCGGCTGTCCGGGCTTGCTGGGAGTTGTAGTTTTGAAACCTCTGGAGGTCCGCAGGTTGAAGACCACTGCGGCCTTCGACATCATCCAGCCCCCCCTCTCACCCCCTTTAGTTCTGTACTCACCTCCGCTCGGCGGGACGGTGCTCCGCTGGTCCGGTGCTGCAGGACTTCCCCACCGGACAGTTCTGCAGCACCGGACCAGCGGAGCACCGTCCCGCCGAGCGGATGTGAGTACAGAACTAAAGGGGGTGAGAGGGGGGGCTAGATGATATTAAAGGCCGCAGTGGTCTTCAACCTGCGGACCTCCAGAGGTTTCAAAACTACAACTCCCAGCAAGCCCGGACAGCCGATGGCTGCCCGGGCTTGCTGGGAGTTGTAGTTTTGAAACCTCTGGAGGTCCGCAGAAGACCACTGTATCAGACATTGACAAGCGGTGATGATGAAGGTGGGGGGGGGCTGATGACAAAGGGATGATGACAAGGGGATCATGAAGGGGGGGTGTGGGATGATGACAAGGGGATGATGAAGGGGGGGGATTATGACAAGGGGATGATCAATTGGGGGTGTGGGATTATGACAAGGGGATGATGAAGGGGGTGGGGATGATGACAAGGGGATGATGACAAGGGGATGATGAAGGGAGTGGGGATGACGACAAGGGGATGAGGACAAGGGGATGATGAAGGGGGGGTGTGGGATTATGACAAGGGGATGATGAAGGGGGTGGGGATTATGAAAAGGGGATGATGACAAGGGGATGATGAAGGGGGTGGGGATGATGACAAGGGGATGATGAAGGGGGGTGTGTGGGATGATGACAAGGGGATGATGAAGGGGGGGTGTGGGATGATGACAAGGGGATGATGAAGGGGGGGTGATGACAGGCGGTGATGATGAAGGGGGGGATGATGACAGGCGGTGATGATGAAGGGGGAATGATGACAGGCGGTGATGATGAAGGGGGATGATGACAGGCGGTGATGATGAAGGGGGGATGATGACAGGGTGATGATGAAGGGGGGATGATGACAGGCGGTGATGATGAAGGGGGGATGATGACAGGGTGATGATGAAGGGGGTGTTAATGACGGGGGTCTGGATGATGACAGGGGGGATGATGTATTTCCCACCCTAGGCTTATACTTGAGTCAATAACTTTTCCTGGGATTTTGGGGTGAAATTAGGGGCCTCGGCTTATATTCGGGTCGGCTTATACTCGAGTATATACGGTGTATGTATATATATATATATATATATATATATATAAAAATTCAAAGCTGCAAAATTGTGTTCTGTAGTCATTTATTAGTTTTTGCTTATGTGTGCAAAAAAAAAAAATAAATGGTATTCAAAAGTGATTTATTGGTTTTTGCTTATGTAAGCCAAATTTATCAACCCCCTGTGGTAGTTTAATAATGTGTCACACAAAAGCAAAACCAAAAGCAAGAAAAAAATGCCAACAGAACTCGATTACCAAAGCAACAATGATAAATGTCCCCGAATATGTCTACTTTATGTTTGCATCGTAAAGTTTTCATGTTTTTATTTTTTTAAGACATTAGAGGGCTTCAAAGTATAGCAGCATTTTTTCAAACTTTTCACGAAAAATAAAAAATCTGAATTTTTCAGGGACCAGTTAAGTCTGAAGTGGATTTGAGGGGCCTTTCTGTGAGAAATATACCACAAATGACCCCATTGTAGAAACTGCACCCCTCAAAGTATTCAAATGCCATTAAGAAAGTTTGTTAACCCTTTAGGTGTTTTACAGGAACAGCAGCAAAGTGGAGGAGAAAAATTAAGATTTCCATTTTTTATACTAACATGTTCATGTGGCCCAATTTTTTTTTACATTTTTGTAAGGGTTCTTAGGAGAAAAAGTCCCACAAAATTTGTAGCCCAACTTCTCTGAAGTATGGAAATACCTCATATATTGACGCAAAGTGCTCTGTGGGCTCACAACATGGCTCAAAAGGGAAAGAGCAACTGTGGTATTTTAGAGGGTGAATATTGCTGAAATGGATTTTGGGGGGCATGTTGCATTTAGCAAGCCCCCATGGTGTCAGAACAGCAAAAAAAAAAAACACATGGCACACTATTTGGGAAACGACACCCCTCCAGGAACGTAACAAGGGGTACAGCGAACCTTAACACCTCACAGGTGTTTGACAGGTTTGCATTTAAGTTGGACGTGAAAGTGAAAAATTAGATTTTTATACCCCTTGTTATGTTCCATGAGGGATGCAGTTTCCAAAATGGGGTCACATGTGGGTATTTTTTTTGTGTGTTTATGTCAGAACCGTTGCAACTTTCAGCCACCTCTGTGCAAATCACCAATTTAGGCCTCAAATGTACATAGTGCGCTCTCACTCCTGAGCCTTGTTGTGCATCCGCAGAGCATTGTACGCCCACATATGGGGTATTTCCGTACAAATTTTGGGGGTCTTTTTTGAAAATAAAAAGTATGGGACAACACCAGCATGTTAGTGTAAAAAAACATACTGGTGTAGACCCCAACTTTTCCATTTCATAAGGGGTAAAATTAGAAAAAGCCCCCAAAATTTGTAACACAATTTCTCCCGAGTACGGAAATACCCCATATGTGTCCCTAAACCGTTTCCTTGAAATATGACAGGGCTCCAAAGTGAGAGAGCACCATGCGCATTTGAGGACTAAATTAGAGATTTGCATAGGGGAGGACCCAGATGCAAGCATTACAATTGACTCTGCTACCATAAATACCCTACAGCAGTGTTTCCCAAACAGGGTACCTCCAGCTGTGGCAAAACTCCCAGCATGCCTGGACAGTCAATGGCTGTCCGGCAATGCTGGAAGTTGTTGTTTTGCAACAGCCGGAGGCTCCTTTTTGCAAACAGTGCCGTACCAGACGTTTTAAATTTTTATGGGGGAGGGTGTACACTGTGTAAGGGTATATGTATATGTAGTGTATTACTCTTTATTTTGTGGTAGCGTAGTGTAGGGTTTTTAGGGTATATTCCCACGGGCGGGGGTTCATAGTGAGTTTCCCGCTGGGAGTTTGAGCTGCGGTGGAAAATTTTCTGCAGCTCAAATTTGTAGTGGGAAACTTACTGTAAACCCCAGCTTGTGTGAATATACCCTGTACGTTCACATCATTGGGGGGGGGGGGGGGGTCAAACCTCCAGCTGTTGCAAAACTTCAACTCTCAGCATGGACTCACAGACCGTGCATGCTGGGAGTTGTAGTTTTGCCACAGCTGGAGGCCCACTGGTGAGGAAAACCGTGTTAGGGAACAGACAAACTCAGTGCTTCCCCACCAGGGTGCCTCCAGCTGTTACAAAACGAACACTCCCAGCATAAACGGTCTGTCAGTGCATGCTGGGAGTTGTAGTTTTGCAACAGCTGGAGGCACACTGGTGGGGAAACACTGAGTTAGGTTCTGTTACCTTACTGTGTTTCGTCACCAGTGTGCTTCTTGCTGTGGCAAAACTACAACTCCCAGCATGCACTGATGGCCAAAGGGCATGCTGGGAGTTGTAGTTATGCAACAGCTTGAGGCACGTGTGGTGTCCCGGTACCGCATCCTATACGGTACCTGTTTATAGGTCCCCATAGCCAGAGTCCCTAGGACGTCGGGGTCCTTTTGTATAGTCCGGGCTTGCTGGGAGTTGTAATTTTGAAACCTCTGGAGGTCCGAAGGGTTGAAGACCACTGCGGCCTTCAACATCATCCAGCCCCCCCTCTCACCCCCTTTAGTTCTGTACTCACCTCCGCTCGGCGGGACAGTACTCCGCTGGTCCGGTGCTGCAGGACTGTCCGGTGTGGAGGTCGTCCGGTGGGATAGTGGTTCCGGGCTGCCATCTTTTCTTGCTTTTGGTTTTGCTTTTGTGTGACACATTTATTAAACTACTACAGGGGGTTGATAAATTTGGCTTACATAAGCAAAAACCAATAAATCACTTTTGAATACCATTTTTTTTTTTGCACACATAAGCAAAAACCAATAAATGACTAAAGAACACAATTTTGCAGCTTTGAAAAAAATGTGATATATATACACACACCGTATATACTCGAGTATAAGCCGACCCGAATATAGGCAGAGGCCCCTAATTTCACCCCAAAATCCCAGGAAATACATCATCACCGCCTGTCATCATCCCCCCTTCATCATCACCGCCTGTCATCATCCCCCCTTCATCATCACCGCCTGTCATCATCCCCCCTTCATCATCACCGCCTGTCATCATTCCCCCTTCATCATCACCGCCTGTCATCATCCCCCCCCTTCATCATCACCGCCTGTCATCACCCCCCCCTTCATCATCCCCTTGTCATCATCCCACAACCCCCCTTCATCACCCCCTTGTCATCATCCCCTTTTCATCATCCCCACCCCCCTTCATCATCCCCTTGTAATCATCCCACACCCCCCCCCTTCATCATCCCCTTATCATCATCCCCTTGTCATCACCCCCACCCTCCTTCATCATCCCCTTGTCATCATCCCCTTTTCATCATCCCCACCCCCTTCATCATCCCCTTGTCATAATCCCCCCCTTCATCATCCCCTTGTCATCATCCCACACCCCCCCTTCATCATCCCCTTGTCATTATCCCCTTGTCATCAGTCCCTCCCCCCCCCCACCTTCATCATCACCACTTGTCAATGTCTGATACAGTGGTCTTCTGCGGACCTCCAGAGGTTTCAAAACTACAACTCCCAGCAAGCCCGGGCAGCCATCGGCTGTCCGGGCTTGCTGGGAGTTGTAGTTTTGAAACCTCTGGAGGTCCGCAGGTTGAAGACCACTGCGGCCTTCGACATCATCCAGCCCCCCCTCTCACCCCCTTTAGTTCTGTACTCACCTCCGTTCGGCGGGACGGTGCTCCACTGGTCCGGTGCTGCAATACTGTCCGGTGGGGAGGTCGTCCGGTGGGATAGTGGTTCCGGGCTGCCATCTTCACCGGGGGGCCTCTTCTCCGCGCTTCGAGCCCGAAATAGAGGCGTTGCCTTGACGACGACGCAGACGGACGTTGGTAATGAACATCCCCCTGCGTTGTCGTCAAGGCAACGTGACTATTCTGGGCCCGAAGCGCCCACCCCTAGTCCACCCCTAGTCACCTCTTACCCCTATAGTTATTACTCTAGTCATATGCTCCTTATTTGTGGAAGTTTAACTGTATAAAATGTACATAAATAGTTAATTACCTTTGAGAAGCGTAGCAGGACCTGCGGGTCACGTGATCAGGTAAACTCAATGGTATTTTTGCTTGAGGACCTTTGGAGGTCCCTGTGACATAATGCACTCATTTCCTTTGTGACGGTGAGGGACAGATGGCTGGACCAATCAAAACGGCCCCGCCCCTGCCCATATAAGGGCGCGGTGGCCATTAATCTCTCTTGGTTTCTGGCTGTTGACGAGAAAGGATCTGCGCTGCTGTCATCAGTGTGTCTAGGCCTTAGCCTTGCGGCGACGGCTGTTCTATTCCAAATTGCAAGTGTATCAATCACTAAACACTCTGCAAGACCACCGGACCTTATCTATCCCCTAAATCCGGACGGATCTTCGCAATATACTCTGAATTCAGAGACTATTATCTAAAGTCAAGGTCCGCAACATCTGTCAGTCATTTAAGTATAGAGAGACTGTTTAATTGAGACTGTTACTACTCTGTGGATGTACCGCAAGCCTTTAAGTAAAGTTTATGCAAGTTCAAATTCAACTATCTTGTGGACCTTCAGTCTTTATTCTTATGCACCTATCGTTACTGGGAAGGGCGGCGATAGGCCGGAGAGTCATCTCAACATACTAGCCCTCAGCCTGGCGTCACGAACTATAGGGTTAACATTAACCCCTGATATACCAAAGCAAATCTCTGACTGTACTACCCCTACCCCTGAGACTTACCACACACGCAACTCTAACTTCCAGCATGGCAAGTCAGCAGTTTGCTGTTCGTGCATGCTGGGAGTTGTAGTTTTGCAACATCTGGAGGGCCACAGTTTAGAGATCACTGCACAGTGATCTCCAAACTGTGGCTCTCCAGATGTTGCAAAACTACAAATCCCAGCATGCCCTGACAGCCAACAGCTGTCTGGGCATGCTGGGAGTTGTAGTTTAGCAACATAAGGAGGCTTACAGTTTACAGAAATCACTGCATGGTGACAATCAGATGTCCAAGACAGCTGATGTCCCCTAGACAGGAGCACTAGGATGGGTATGGGGGGGTTATAGGGGTCTGTTTGATGTTTTATTTCACACAGAGCTCACACAGCTCCAATCTCCTCACAGATCTCCCTACACTGAGGAGATCGGAGCTGTGAAAGGCAGTTTTTTTCAACTGCCTCTGCTGTGATTGGTCAATCTGGATTGATTGACCAATCACAACAATCAGGGGGCCAGGCCAGCCATGGGGAGACCCGCGGACGATGTCTGTGATGATCAGCTGTCTATGAAAGCTGAAGTCACTTCAATGTCACAGCATGTTTCCATGTTTACATGCTGTGACAGTTTAGCTTCAGGACGAGCCGGCTCATCTAACGCGGCAAGTACTCGCTGATTAGGACGATCAATTAATACTGATCGGTAATATGGACAATCTACTTCTCTGGTCTGACAACGTCACAAAATGTGGGCTCAAAATTGAGCAAAAAAGCCCCCAGAGTACGGATATTCATGGTGCGGCATAGTATGTTTTTAATACTTTTTTTATTTCTGAGGACGGTGGATGGGTTTTTGCGGGATAGTTGGAGTGCAGCTATTTAGTGCCAGGCAGGCTAGTTAGGGTGTCACCAGATGCGGTACCCCCCCTGTCACTCTCTAGCAATGCTACTGGTAATAAAGGGTAGATAAAGAACTTCAGCTATTTACATAAGGGAAAACTTTTCTGCTTTAACCCCTTAAGGATCGAGGTCATTTTGGCCTTAAGGACCAGAGCATTTTTTGCACATCTGACCACTGTCACTTTAAGCATTACTAACTCTGGGATGCTTTTACTTATGAAGTTGATTCCGAGATAGTTTTTTCGTGACATTCTACTTTATCATAGTGGTATGTTTTTGTCAATACTTGCATCATTTCTTGGTAAAAAATTCCAAAATTTTAAAATTTTGCTTTTTTTTTTTTAACCTTGAAGCTCCTTGCTTGTGAGGAAAATAGACAAACCAAATAAATTATATGTTGATTCACATATACAATCTCTTCATGTTTGCATCATAAAGTTGACATGTTTTTTTTTTTACTTTTGGAAGACATCAGTGGGCTTCAAAGTTCAGCAGCAATTTTCAAATTTTTCTCAAAATTTTCAAAATCTGAATTTTTCAGGGACCAGTTCAGATTTGAAGTGGATTTGAGGGGTCTTCATATTAGAAATACCCCATAAATTACCCCATTATAAAAACTGCACCCATCAAAGTATACAAAATTATATTCAGAATGTTTGTTAACCCTTTAGGTGTTTAACAGGAATAGCAGTAAGTTTAAGGAGAAAATTGAAGACCCAGTATTTACACCCCACTGGCGTTTGACAGCTCTTTGGAACTGTAAGCTGTGCAAATGAAAAATTACATTTTTCATTTTCAAGGACCACTGTTCCAAAAATCTGTCAGACACCTGTGGGGCGTAAATGCTCACTGTACCCCTTATTACATTACTTGAGGGGTGTAGTTTCCAAAATGGGGTCACATGTGGGAGGGGTCCATTGTTCTGGCTCTATGGGGGCTTTGTAAACACACGTGGCCTTCAATTCCGGACAAAATTTATCTTCAAAAGCCCAATGGTGCTCCTTCTCTTCTGAGCATTGTAGTTCACCCGCAGAGCACTTTACATCCACATATGGGGTATGTTCTTACTCAGAAGAAATGGGGTTACAAATTTTGGGGGGCTTTTTCATATTTTCCCTTGTGAAAATGAAAAATTTAGGTTAACACCAGCATATTATGTTTAGTTTTTTTTTTCTCATTTTCCCATCCAAATTTAATGAAAAATTTTCAAACACCTGTGGGGTGTTAAGGCTCACTGTACCCCTTGTTACGTTCCGTGAGGGGTGTAGTTTCCAAAATGAGCCGCTGTAAAATCAGCCACCCCTGTGCAAATCACCAAATTAGACCTCAAATGTACATAGTGTGCTCTCACTCCTGAGCCCTGCTGTGCGTCCGCAGAGAATTTTACGCCCACATATGGGGTATTTCCGTGCTCAGGAGAAATTGCGTTACAAATTTTGGGGGTCTTTTTTTCCTTTACTTGCTTGTGAAAATAAAAAGTAGGGGGCAACGCCAGCATGCTAGTGTAAACATTTTTATTTTTTTACATTAACAGGCTGGTGTAACCCCCAACTTTTCCTGTTCATAAGGGGTAAAAGGAGAAAAAGCCCCCCAAAATTTGTAGTGCAATTTCTCCAGAGTACGGAAATACCCCTTATGTGGCCCTAAACTGTTTCCTTGAAATACGACTGGGCCCCGAAATGAGACAGCGCCTTGCGCATTTGAGGACTACATTAGGGATTGCATAGGAGTGGACATAGTGGTATTCTACGCCAGTGATTCCAAACAGGGTGCCTCCAGCTGTTGCTAAACTCCCAGCATGCCTGGACAGTGAGCGGCTGTCCGGAAATGCTGGGAGTTGTTGTTTTGCAGCAGCTGGAGGATCTGTTTTGGAAACACGGCCATACGATACGTTTCTCATTTTTATTGGGGGGGGGGGAGACAGTGTAAGGGGGTGTATATGTAGTGTTTTACCCTTTATTATGTAGTGTAGTGTTTTTAGGGTACATTCGCACTGGCGGAGGTTTACGTTGAGTTGCCCACTAGGAGTTTGGGCTGTGGCGAAAAATTTGCCGCAGCTCAAACTTGAAGCAGAAAACTCACTGTAAACTCGCCCATGTGAATGTACCCTGTACATTCACATGGGGAGTTAAACCTCCAGCTGTTTCAAAACTACAACTCCCAGCATGCACTGACAGACCATGCATGCTGGTAGATGTACTTTAGCAATAGCTGGAGGCACACTGGTTGGAAAACCTTCAGTTAGGTTCTGTGACCTGACTCAGTACTTTCCAAACAGTGTGCCTCCAGCTTTTGCAAGACTACAATTCCCAGCATGTACTGATCGCAGAAGGGCATGCTGGGAGACGTAGTTATGCAACAGCTGGAGGTACGCAACTACAACTCCCAGCTTGCCGAGACAGCTGTTTGCTGTTTGGGCATGCTGGGATTTGTAGTTTTGCAACAGCTGGAGGGTCACAGTTTAAGAGATCGCTGTACAGTGATCTCCAAACTGTGGCCCTCCAGATGTTGCAAAACTACATATCCCAGCATGCCCAGACAGCAAACTGCTGTGTAGGCATGCTAGGAGTTGTAGTTTTGCAACTTCTGGAGGGCTCCAGTTTAGAGACCACTGTATAGTGGTCTCAGACTGTAGACCTCCAGATGTTGCCAGGCAACTCACCAGCTTCCGTAGGATCCAAGGAGCCGCATCGTCGTTCTCCTCTTCTGCCGCCGATCACCCCCATTGATCACCGCCTGCTACCGCCGCCCATGAGTAATTAAACTTCTGCGGCAGTCCCTGTCAGTTTCCCCATTCTGCCCTGCCTACTGTGGGTGGGCAGAACAGGGAAACCGAAAGTTAACCCCCCCCCGCCCCCAATTTGCTATTGGTCGTCGCTTCTTGATGACCAATAGTAGGGATAGGAGGGGTGGCACCCCTGCCACCTCACTCCTATCCCTTCAGGGGGATCATGGGTGTCTCGGACAACCGATATCCCCCTTATATTCCGGGTCACCATAGACCCGTATGACCCGGAATTGGCGACATGTTGCACGGGATGCCTGCTGAATGATTTCAGGAGGCATCCCAGTCCAGTCCCCAACCGGTGCGCGGCGGGGACCTGAATTCCCACGGGCGTATGTATACGCCCTGGGTACTTAACGATAAAAAAACCAGGGTGTATCCATACGCCCTGGGTCCTTAAGGAGTTAAGGGGTTAATAATAATAATAGTAATAAAAATTATGATACTGTTTCTACCATATCCACTTATCCAGAGATATTATGCTAAAGTTATATTGTCATCCTCCATTCCTGGGAATCCACCTCTCCCCTTATACAGATCTCTGATTCCTTAATCATCCAATAGGGGGGCTTGTTTTCCCACTTATGTGCAAAATTTGTTTCCATGTGGACAATATCTTCTGTCTCTATTACAAGCTGTATGTCCAATATGGGAAATGTGCCTTGAATTATGCAGCTCCTCGCTCACTTGTTAATGTATCAAGTGACCCAGAGCCCACCACGTGGAGGTGGCTGCATTTCGGGCTCCTCCCCACCCCCACCCCCAACCATATGCAGACCTTGTGTGACCCAATCAGCATCTTGTTAAACTGGTTCACATTGATCGTCAATGGCCTTTGCTGTAATACTTCTTAGCTTTGTATGTAGGAAGTAAAATGGCATCTTGAATGTGGTCATCATGCCGGTTAGTGTGCGGTTGGCCATGGCCCATGCTCCAACCCACACATTGGATACATAATTGGACCACTTCAGTTTGCTTTTAGCATATTGCCAAGTCCGCTGCAGCCAAGACACTTTGGGCTCCGAGGCATCTTCAGAGGTTGTTGGTAAATCCATCTGGTTATCCGCCATGGTGACTGTCACATGATCGCTGTGCCTGGATTCATGTGGGTCTGAATTGTCACCTAAAGCCATGTCAATAGCCACATCTGCTCGCTGACCACGGTGCTTAATCTTCTTCCCAGGTATTTTATGGATCTCATAATATGGTGGAGTGACCTTATAATGATATAGGTTAGTATACCGCCAAAGGAAACTCGTCACGTAATGTATGAGACACACGACAGGCACCGATAGAACTGGGATATCTGCAAAATAGCGACAGGATACAATATATTAGACCTATATTCATTCATGTATTTATGTATATATATATATATATATATATGTCTGTGTGTATGTTCACACAAAATCATTTATCTCACAGGAGTAAACCTTTACCCAATTGCTGTAAGAGACTTAAAGGGGTACTCTGCCCCTAGACATCTTATCCCCTATGTAAAGGATAGGGGATAAGATGTCTGATCGCCGGGGTCCCGCAGCTGGGACCCCAGTGATCTCTGTGCAGCACCTAGCCTTTATTCAGATCACTGGGTGACAGGGTCGTAACGTCACAGCCACGCCCCTCGTGACATCACACCACACCCCCTCCCATAGACTTACATTGAGGGGGCGTGGCCGTGATGTCACGACCCGCACCGCCCGCTCCAAGCATTCAGAACTCTACTATATTAACTTTACACTAATACATTCATGTAAAATCCATTTTTAAACAGAAATTTTGGAAGTTTTCATTATTCCTACCTCTTAGCTTCATGGTCACCGTCCCTACAGGATCCTTTTGCCTAAATAGACAAAATTCTCTTCAATTTGCAAAATAAGCGCAGGTCTAGTAGGAGAACGTGTTCACCCGCCGAACCGAGGAAATAAGTGTTAGGGATTGGATTCTACCCTGGAGAAAGTCTCTTTGATGTGTGATGTCACAGCAGATGACATCACGTGTATGTGTATCCATTGTAATGGCTGTACTGTACTTTACTTACACTATGTACAGTTATATACTGGGGGTTTACAAAGGATTTGAAGATTACAGTTTTAACCCCTTTAGAAGTCACAGCCCATTTTGGTCTTGAGGACAAAGGACAGTTTCATTTTTATGTTTAAAATTTTTCCTCCTCCCCTTCTAAGAGCCATAAATCTTAAAATGTTCAACCTAAAGACCCATATGAGGGTTTGTTTCTTTTGCGACCAACTGTACTTTGTAATGAAACCTTTAATTTTAACATAAAATATATGGTACTATAAAAATGTATATATATTATTTGCGGCAGGAAATTGAGAAGTAAACCGCAATTTTGCAACTTTTGATAGTTTTTATTTTTACACAGTGAAGTGTATGATAACACCGACATGTTCTTTTTATACTGTGGGTCAATGTTTGGGTACACGCTTTACTCTTTTTGTACTGTTTAAAAAAAAAATCAAACTTTTTGAACATTGTAAGTACGTTTTAAATTGTACGAGGGCTAATTTTTTTCCGTATACATCCCTGCATACGGAAAAAGTCATAGAGGTCAGAAGAGGACAATTTTAAAGGTACTAATTTTGGTGCAAAAAGTTATAACTTTTAATGTTAAACAAAATCAAACCTTAATGAGCTGGATATCAATTTAATTGTATGGATCTAAAGAACAAGGTGTCATTTTTACCGAAAAGTGCACTGTGTAGAATCGGAAGTCCCTAAAAAAAAATTCAAAATGGTGTTTGTTTTTTTTTCAATTTTGCCCCACTAATATTTTTTTTCTCGTTTTGCTGTAGATTTTGTGGTGAAATGATTGATGTCATTACAAAGTACAATATGTGGCGCAAAAAAACAGCCCTTATAGGAGTCTGTGTTATGATTTTAAGAAGGTGAGGAGGAAAAAACTTAAGCACAAAAATGAAAACCTGTTGTCCTGAATTTTTCATGTTCACTGCACCTGCACTCACATTTAACCCCTGGACATGTTTTATTCATATGGTTATGCTTGTATTGGCACTTAATCTGTGATTTGTTGTTTTTATCGGTACCACATTTGCGTACATGTGATTTTTGATGACTTTTTTTTATTTTATTTTTTTCTGGGATGTGATCACAATTCAGCATTGGACTTTTTTTATTTTTACGTTTTATGCCGTTCACCATATGGAATCATTAACACTATATTTTAATAATTCTGACTTTTCTGGACATTGTTATGCCAAATATGTTGACAAATTTTTTTTTTTTTTTACAAATTTTTATTTGTAAAATGGGAAGAGGGGGAATTAATTTTTTTATTGGAGGAGATACTTATTCCCATTATTAAATTATAACTGTTAATAGCTATCTTTTGATTTTTAATACTGATCAGTAATATCGACAATCTACTTCTCTGGTCTCAAGATCTCTGGAGATGGCGCACTACAATGCTCAGAAGAGGAGGAGCGCCATTGAGCTTTTGGAGAGAGAATTTGTTTGGAATGGGAGTCAGGGACCATGTGCGTTTACAAAGGCCCCCGTGGTGCCAGAACAGTGGACCCCCCACATGTGAACCGATTTTGGAAACTACACCCCTCACAGAATTTAATAAGGGGTGCAGTGAACATTTACACCCCACTGGCGTTTGACAGGTCTTTGGAACAGTGGGCTGTGCAAATGAAAAAATGCATTTTTCATTTTCAAGGACCACTGTTCCAAAATTCTGTCAGACACCTGTGGGGTGTAAATGCTCACTGTACCCCCTTATTACATTACATGAGGGGTGTAGTGTCCAAAATGGGATTACATGTGGGGGGGGGGGGGTCCATTGTTCTGGTACTATGGGGGCTTTGTAAACACACATGGCCTTCAATTCCGGACAAAATTTATCTTCAAAAGCCCTATGGCACTCCTTCTCTTCTCAGCATTGTAGTGCACCCGCAGAGCACTTCACATCCACATATGGGGTATGTTCTTAATCTGAAGAACAAATTTTGGGGGGCTTTTTTTCCTATTTTCCCTTATGAAAATGAAAAATTTAGGGTAATGCCAGCATTTTAGTGATTTATTTTTTTTTTTTCATTTTCCCATCCAACTTTAATGAAAATTATTTAGTGTTAAGGCTCACTATACCCCTTATGTTCTGTGCGGGTTGTAGTTTCCAAAATGGGGTCACATGTGGGTATTTATTTTTTTGCGTTTATGTCAAAACCACTGTAAAATCAGCCACCCCTGTGCAAATCACCAATTTAGGCCTCAAATGGTCATGGTGGGCTCTCACTCCTGAGCCTTGTTGTGCGTCTGAGAGCATTTTACACCCACATATGTTGTATTTACGTGCTTTTCCTTTTACCGCTTGTGAAAATAAAAAGTATGGGGAAACATTAGCATGTTAGTGTAAAAATTTTAATTTTTTTACACTAACAGGCTGGTGTAGCCCCCAAGTTTTCCTTTTCATAAGGGGTAAAAGGAGAAAAAGCCCCCCAAAATTTGTAGTGCAATTTCTCCCGAGAACGGAAATACCCCATATGTGTCCCTAAACTGTTTCCTTGAAATACGACTGGGCCATGTGCATTTGAGGACTAAATTATTGATTGCATAGGGGTATTCTTCGCCAGTGATTCCCAAACAGGGTGCCTCCAGCTGTTGCTAAACTCCCAGCATGCCTGGACAGTCTTTGGCTGTCTGGAAATGCTGGGAGTCGTTGCTTTGCAACAGGTGGAGGCTCCGTTTTGGAAACACTGCCATACGATACATTTTTCTTTATTGAAGCGGAAAACTCACTGTAAACTCGCCCGTGTGAATGTACCCTGTACAGACCGTGCCTGCTGGGAGTTGAACTTTTGCAACAGCTGGAGGCACACTGGTTGGAAAACCTTCAGTTAGGTTCTGTTACCTAACTCAGTATTTTCCAACCATTGTGCCTCCAGCTGTTGCAAAACTACAACTCCCAGCATGTACTGATCGCCAAAGGGCATGCTGGGAGATGTACAGGGTGGGCCATTTATATGGATACACCTTAATAAAATGGGAATGGTTGGTGATATTAACTTCCTGTTTGTGGCGCATTAGTATATGTGAGGGGGGAAACTTTTCAAGATGGGTGGTGACCATGGCGGCCATTTTGAAGTTGGCCATTTTGAATCCAACTTTTGTTTTTTCAATAGAAAGAGGGTCATGTGACACATCAAACTTTTTGCGAATTTCAAAAGAAAAACAATGATTTGCTTGGTTTTAATGTTCATGAGTTATTTAGAAGTTTCTGACCACTTCTAAAATGTGTTCAATGTGCTGCCCATTGTGTTGGATTGTCAATGCAACCCTCTTCTCCCACTCGTCACACACTGATAGCAAAACCGCAGGAGAAATACTAGCACAGGCTTCCAGTATCCGTAGTTTCAGGTGCTGCAGAATGGGCAAAACAAATATTGGAACAGGACCCTCAGTTTACGCAGAAGATTTGTTCAGTGATGAGGCAAACTTTTATGTGAATGGTGAAGTTAAAGGGGTACTCCACCCCTAGACATCTTATCCCCTATCCAAAGGATAGGGGATAAGATGCCTGATAGCCTCACGCCCCTTCCCATAGACTTGCATTGAGGGGACGGGGCGTGATGTCACATGAGGGAGGAGTCATAACATCACAAACTTCTGTTCCCATGGTCGGGACTCAGACCCTCCAGCGCTTCCCGAGCAGAAAAAAAGGTGGGTGCCGCATGCTATATTGCGGGGGTCCCCAGCGGCGGGACCCCCGCGATCAGACATCTCGCTATAAGATGTCTAGGGGTGGAGTACCCCTTTAACAATCAAAACCACTGCTATTGGTCTGACACTAACCCACATTGCATAGATCCCTGCAAGACTGTTGGAACACAAAAATTTATGGTATGGTGTAGTATATGGGGTACAAAGATAGTGGGGCCATTCTTCATCAATGGAAACCTCAAGGCCACTGGATATGCGAAATTGCTACATGATGATGTGTTTCCCTCTTTATGCACTGAAGCTGGCACGTTCCCTGAGTTTTTTCTAGCAAGATGGTGCACCACCACATTATGGGTGTCAGGTCCGAGCATTCCTAGATGAAAAGTTTCCTGGAAAGTGGATTGGTCGTCGTGGGCCAGTTGAATGGCCCCCAAGGTCTCCCGATCTGACCCCCTTAGACTTTTATCTTTGGGGTCATCTTAAGGCAATTGTCTATTCTGTGAAGATACGAGTTGTGCAGCACCTGAAACTACGGATACTGGAAGCCTGTGCTAGCATTTCTCCTGCGGTGTATATAGTAGTATATAGCAGTGTATACGGATACTGGAAGCCTGTGCTAGCATTTCTCCTGCGGTGTTGCTATCAGTGTGTGAAGAGTGGGAGAAGAGGGTTACATTGACAATCCAACACAATGGGCAGCACATTGAACACTATGTAAGTGGTCAGAAATTTGTAAATAACTCATGAAAGAATAAAGTTACGTTAAAACCAAGCACATCATTGTTTTTCTTGTGAAATTCCCAATAAGTTTGATGTGTCATATAACCCTCTTCTTATTGAAAAAACTAAAGTTGGATTCAAAATGGCCAACTTCAAAACGGCCGCCATGGTCACCACCCATCTTGAAAAGTTTCCCCCCTCACATATACTAATGTGCCACAAACAGGAAGTTAATATCACCAACCATTCCCATTTTATTAAGGTGTATCCATATAAATGGCCCACCCTACAGTTATGCAACAGTTGGAGGTACGCAACTACAACTCCCAGCATGCCAAGACAGCTGTTTGCTGTTTGGGCACGCTGGGATTTGCAGTTTTGCAACATCTGGAGGGCTACAGTTTAGAGACCACTGCACAGTGATCTCCAAATTGTGGCCCTCCAGATATTGCTAGGCAACTCACCAGCTTCCGTAGGATCCAGGGAGCCGTACCGCCATCCTCTTCTGCCGCCGATCGCTGCCCGCTGCTGCCACCGATGGGTAAGTGGACTTCGGTGACGGTCCCTGACGGTTTCCCCGTTCTGACCCACCTATTGTGGGTGGGCAGAATGGGGAAACCGAAAGTTAACCCCCCCCCTGTCCCCAAACTGCTAAAAATAAATAAATAAATGTTTTATGGTCACTGCACTTGCACTCACATTTAACCCCTGGACATGTTGTATTCCTATAGTAATTGCTTGTATGGGCACTGGTAATCATGGAATATTATATGAGATGCTCCGCCAGAATTTTCCATGATTCAAAATTTGGTGACAAACTCAGCAATTTTGACGGAAAAAAAAGGGTTGCGAAAAATAACTCTCACATATTTTAGTCCCTTAAGGACAGAGCCCTTTTTCACCTAAAAGGGGTACTCTGCCCCTAGACATCTTATCCCTTATCCAAAGGATAGTGGATAAGATGGAAGATTGCCGGGGTCCCACTGCTGGGGACCCCCAGGATCTCTGCTGCGCCACACCTCTATTGTTACTGCACAGAGCGTGTTTGCTCTGCGCGTAATGACGGGTAATACAGGGGACGGAGCATCGTGATGTCACGGCTCCGCCCCCTCGTGACGTCACGACCTGCCCCCTCAATACAAGTCTATGGGAGGGGGCATGGCGGTTGCCACACCCCCTGCCACAGACTTGCATTAAGGGGGTGGGCCGTGATGTCACAAGGGGCGGAGCTGTGACGTCACGCTGCTCCGTCCCTTGTATCACCCGTCATTACGCAGAGAGTGAACTCGCTCTGTGCAGTAATAATAGTGCGGTGCCGCAGCGGCGATCCCGGGGGTCCCCAGCAGAGGGACCCCGGCGATCGGACATCTTATACCCTATCCTTTGGATAGGGGATAAGATGTGTAGGGGCGGAGTACCCATTTAAGGATTCAGCCCTTTTTTGCAATTCTGACCACTGTCACTTTATACATTAATAACTCTAAGATGCTTTTACTGATTATTCTGATTCCGAGATTGTTTATTCGCGACATATTCAACTTTAACACAGTGGTAAATTTTCATCGTTACTTGCATCCATTCTTGGTGAAAAATCCCCAAATTTCATGAAAATTTTGCATTTTTCTAACTTTGAAACTCTCTGCTTTTAAGGAAAATGGATATTGCTAATAAATGATATATTGATTCCCATATACAATATGTCTACTTTATATTTGCATCATGAAGTTGATATGTTTTTGCTTTTGGAAGACATCAGAGGGCTTCAAAGTTCAGCAGCAATTTTCCAATTTTCCACAAAATTTTTTCAGGGACCAGTTCAGTTTTGAAGTGCGTTTGAGGGGTCTTCTTATTAGATATACCCCATATATGACCCCATTATAAAAACTGCACCCCCCAAAGTATTCAAACTGACATTCAGAAAGTGTGTTAACCCTTTAGGTGTTTCACAAGAATAGCAGCAACGTTAAGGAGAAATCTAGTCTGCCCAATAATCTGAATACTATGAATAGTCCCTGGCCCTATCTTATATGAAGGATAGCCTTATGCTTATCCCATGCATGTTTAAACTCCTTCACTGTATTTGCAGCGACCACTTCTGCAGGAAGGCTATTCCATGTATCCACTACTCTCTCAGTAAAGTAATACTTCCTGATATTACTGCAAAGACCTTTGCCCCTCTAATTTAAAACTATGTCCTCTTGTGGTAGTTTTTCTTCTTTAAAATATGCTCTCCTCCTTTACCTTGTTGATTCCCTTTATGTATTTAAAAGTCTCTATCATATCCCCTCTGTCTCTTCTTTCTTCCAAACTATACATGTTAAGGTCCTTTAACCCCTTAAGGACCGGGGTTTTTTCCATTTTTGCATTTTCGTTTTTTGCTCCTTGCCTTTAAAAAATCATAACTCTTTCAATTTTGCACCTAAAAATCCATATGATGGCTTATTTTTTGCGCCACCAATTCTACTTTGTAATGACATCAGTCATTTTGCCCAAAAATCTACGGTGAAACGGAAAAAAAAATCATTGTGCGACAAAATTGAAAAAAAAAACGCAGTTTTGTAACTTTTGGGGGCTTCCGTTTCTACGTAGTACATTTTTCGGTAAAAATGACACCTTATCTTTATTTTGTAGGTCCATACGATTAAAATGATACCCTACTTATATAGGTTTGATTTTGTCGGACTTCTGGAAAAAATCATAACTACATGAAGGAAAATTAATACGTTTAAAATTGTCATCTTCTGACCCCTATAACTTTTTTATTTTTCTGTGTATGGGTAGTATGAGGGCTAATTTTTTACGCCCTGATCTGAAGTTTTTAACGATACCATTTTTTGCATTGATAGGACTTATTGATCGCTTTTTATTCATTTTTAAATGATATAAAAAGTGACCAAAAATGCACTATTTTGGACTTTGGAATTTTTTTGCGCGCACGCCATTGACCGAGCGTTTTAATTAATGATATATTTTTATAATTCGGACATTTCCGCACGCAGTGATACCATATATGTTTATTTTTATTTACACTGTGTTTTTTTTTTTTTTTATTGGAAAAGGGGGGTGATTCAAACTTTTAATAGGGGAGGAGTTAAATGATCTTTATTCACTTTTTTTTTTGCAGTGTTATAGTTCCCATAGGGACCTATAACACTGCACAAACTGATCTTCATCATTGATCACTGGTTTCTCATAAGAAACCAGTGATCAACGATTCTGCCGCATGACTGCTCAGGCCTGGATCTCAGGCACTGAGCAGTCATTCGGCGATCGGACAGCGAGGAGGCAGGTAGGGGCCCTCCCGCTGTCCTGTCAGCTGTTCGGGATGCCGCGATGCAGCTCTGAGCGCGCGGCTAAAGGGTTAATAGCGCGCGGCGCCGCGATCGGCGCTGCGCGCTATTAGAGGCGGGTCCTGGCTTCACTATGACGCTGGGCCCGCCGTGATATGACGCGGGGTTACTGTGTAACCCCGCGTTATATCAGGAGAGCAGGACCAAGGGCGTACCTGTACGCCCTTGGTCCTTAAGGGGTTAACCTTTCCTTGTAAGTTTTATTCTGCAATCCATGTACTAGTTTAGTAGCTCTTCTCTGAACTCTCTCTAGAGTATCTATATCCTTCTGGAGATACGGCCTCCAGTACTGTGCACAATACTCCAATTGAGGTCTCACCAGTGTTCTGTACAGCGGCATGAGCACTTCTCTCTTTCTACTGCTTATACCTCTCCCTATACAGCCAAACATTCTGCTAGCGTTTCCTGCTGCTCTTTTACATTGTCTACCTACCTTTAAGTCTTCTGAAATAATTACCCCTAAATCAATTTCCTCAGATACTCAGGTCAGGGCAGTGTCAAATAATCTATATTCTGCCTGAGGGTTTTTACGCCCCAGGTGCATTATCTTGCACTTATCCACATTTAATTTCAGTTGCCAGAGTTCTGACCATTCTTCTAGTTTGCCTTAATCCTTTTCCAATTGGCGGATCCCTCCAGGAACATCAACCCTGTTACATATCTTTGTGTCATCAGCAAAAAGACATACCTTACCATCGAGACCTTCTGTAATATTGCTAATGAAGATATTAAACAATATTGGTCCCAGTACAGATCCCTGAGGTCCCCACTGGTGACAAGACCTTGCTCTGAATATTCTCCATTGACTACAACCCTCTGTTGTCTGTTACTCAGCCACTGCCTAATCCACTCAACAATATTGGAGTCCAAGCTCTATGACTGTAGTTTATTGATAAGTCTTCTATGTGGGACAGTGTCAAAAACCTTACTAAAATTTAGATATGCAATGTCTACTGCCCCTCCGCCATCTATTAGTTTAGTCACCCAGTCAAAAAAATCTATAAGATTTGTTTGAAATGATCTCTCTGAAGTCAACCCATGTTGTTTTTCATCTTGCAATCCATGGGATTTTAGATGTTCCACAATCTTATCCTTTAGTAGGGTTTCCATTAATTTCCCCACTATTGATGTCAGACTTACTGGCCTATAGTTGCTTGATTCCTCCTTACTACCTTTCTTGTGAATGGGCACAACATTTGCTAATTTCCAATCTTCCGGGACGGCTCCTTTAACCATTGATTGGTTAAATAAATCTGCTAACGGTTTTGCTAGCTCACCACTAAACTCTTTTAATAATTTTGGGTGTATCCCATCAGGCCCCTGTGATTTATTTGTCTTCACTTAAGGCAGTCGGCTAGCCCCTTATTCTCTTCTACATGCCTTCCTTCCTTTGTTTTTAATTTAGTTATTCCTTTTTTTTATTTCCTTTTTTCATTTATATATCTGAAGAATGTCTTATCCCCTTTATTCACAGACTGAGCTAGTTTTTCTTCTGCCTGTGCTTTAGAAGTTCTTATAACTTGCTTGGTCTCTTTCTGCCTATCTTCATTGCTCTGGTTGTTTTATAATTACTAAATGCTAGTTTTTTGTTTTTTATGATTTTGGCCACTTCTGCTGAGTACCACAGTGGTCTCTTCCTTTTTCTGCTTTTACTGACAAGTCTTGTGCAATTTTCTGTTGCCTTCAATAAAGCGTCTTTTAAGTAGTCCCATTTCTCCTGAACTCCATGTAATTTGTTCCAGTCTGATAGGGACTCATTTATGACTAATTTCATTTTTGAAAATTCTGTTTTTCTAAAATCTAAAACTTTTGTTTTTGTGTGGTGTGACTCCTTCACTGTTCTTATATTAAACCACACTGACTGGTGATCACTAGATCCAGAGCTTTCGCCTACAATAACATCATATACCAAATCCCCATATGTGAATACCAAATCCAAAATGGCCTCCTTCCGCGTTGGCTCCTCAACCACTTGTTGTAGAGATAATCCCAGTAGGGAATTTAGAATATTTGTACTCCTGGCCGAATCAGCTATTTTGGTTTTCCAGTTTATATCCGGAAGATTGAAGTCTCCCATAATGATAACTTCTCCTTTCATTGTCATTTTAGATATTTTTTCAACTAGTAGATCATCTACTTCTTTAACTTGGCCAGGTGGTCTGTATATCACACCTACATGAGTTACTGCATGGTTACCAAACTGCAACGTAACCCAAACTGACTCTGTGGTTTCCTCACTAACTTGTATTAGGTTAGATTTTATGCTATCTTTCACATACAGGGCCACTCCTCCTCCTTTCTTGCCTTCTCTTTCTCTTCTGTATAAAGAGTACCCTGGTATGGATATGTCCCAGTTATTCCCTTCATTAAACCATGTCTCAGTAACGGCATTGGTTGTGTAGTGTTTTTATGGTACATTCACATGGGCGGAGATTTACAGTAAGTTTGAGCTGCGATGGAAAATTTGGAAAAACTCCCAGCATGCACTGGCAGACCATATATGCTGGGAGTTGTAGTTATGCAACAGCTGGAGGCACATTGGTTGGGAAACACAGAGTTTGTTACTTTACTCAGTGTTTCGCAACCATTGTGCCTTCAGCTGTTGCAAAACTAGAACACCCAGCATGTACAGTCTCAGTGCATGCTGGGAGTTGTATTTTTGCAACAGCTGGAGGCACACTGGTTGCAAAACACTGAGGTAGGTAACAAACTCTGTTTCACAACCAATGTGTCTCCAGCTGTTGCAAAACTGCAACAATCAGCATGCATTGACAGCCGAAGGGCATGCTGAGAGTTGTAGTTTTGCAACAGCTGGAGGCACACTGCTACAACTCCCAGCATACCCTTTGGTAGTCTGTGCATGTTGGGAGGTGTAGTTATGAAAAACTAGATGCACACTTTTTCATAGAAAAAATGTGCCTCCAGCTGTTGCATTACCACAACTCCCAGCATGCACAGACTACCAAAGGGCATGCTGGGAGTTGTAGTTGGAACTCCAGCTGTTGCAAAACTACAACTCCCAGCATTCCCTTTGGCTTTGCATGCCGAGAGTTGTTGCTAAGCAACATCAGGAGGTGAACAGGCCTCACCTCCTGCTGTATCCTGCCGCCGGGACCGCCGCACTGTATCCTGCCGCCGGGCCCAATCCTGCTGCTGCTTCGACCGATCAATCACGTGATCGTGAGGTGTCACCCATGCCACCTCACTCCTGCTGAGTAAGGGGGAATGGGGCTGTCTCGGACAGCCCCATTCACCCTTTTTTTCCGGGTCACCGGGTCACCAGAGACCCAATTGACACGGAATAACCACAAATCGCACATCTGAATGGACCTCTGGACCCCTCCTGGGCAATATGCCGGGATGCCTGCTGAACGATATCAGCAGGCATCCCGGTCCATGCCCAGCGAACGGCAGGAGCTGGAAGAACGCAGGGCATACCTATACGCCCTGAGTCCTTAAGGACTCGGAAATGGGGGCATATGGATACGCCCTGCGTCCTTAAGGGGTTAATATTTTAAAAGCAGCACAAGAGACCTTTAAAAATGTGAGGAGAAAAAAAATGGTGTGATTAATATCGCTGGAACAGAAATGACAGTAATTTTTTGATATCTCACCCAATGTGAACTGAACTCAACCCACTTGTAAGTCTGAGTTTACCTGCTACTACATTGAGATGTGGTGACTGGGGTGTTGCAGTATGTAACAGGGTCTGGTTGTATAAACCCTGGGGGCAAGATGTTGTTAACCCCTTAGTGTTCGTGACGCCAGGATGTGTTTATTCCGGTATGGTAACCGCCGTCAACCAATCCAGAAATGGTTTGTAATAAAGGAATGTCCACAGCAAGGATTCTGAATAAACTGGAACTTTTACTTGAAATGTTTAGGGAACAGTCATTACAATTATGCAGTTCCTTCAGAGGCAACCGGGACACAGGATACCTTGCAGGCTTGCTGGGACTTGTAGTTTTGAGGATATTTATGCAGGCCACTGTGCTACTAATATATTCCTTAGCTGAGGAGTAGTCACTGGATTTGTAGAGATAATTGTAACTCACGTTTTAGAAGTGGCTGTGTTTCTTTAGGCTTTGGCCTAGATGAGATGAATTTGCAGTATACAGGACTTTGTGCTTCCTTTTAAGTCCAAGAGATAAGAGAGAGAGAATAGAGACTTCAGCACCTTATATACTAGGGGGCTGGACTAAAGCCCATTGGTTGCTAATGCCTGGGGTTCCTGTGCCCATGGAACTCTGGGTATATCACATGACAGTAGATCACATGACCAAGGAAGGTCCTATACATTTTATACAAACTGTACAACTTTATACATATGAATAATAGATGCACATAATGAATATACACTGCATTTATATGAGACAACAAGGGGGGAGCCCTGCAGGAGAGCCCTATGGACCTAAGAGACTCTTCCTGAAGGGACAGGTCCTGTACCGGGACACCTCAAATCCCCTTGTTTAATGAAAGTCGCCCTCAACGTCTGTCCCCTTAGGGAGAGGAGCGAAATGGCCATTGGGCCGAATGTAGTTCTGAAGCATTTAACTATAACGTCCAATTTCAGTACACATTAAAATGTCCATACATGCTCTGTAACTTGGGAACAGGAGGATATTGGTTAACTTTAGTACTTGCTGGATATAATTTACCATTTAATGGTTGAGACAAGGTTCCTTAAAGGGGTACTCCGCTGCCCTGTGTCGGAAGCTCCGCTCCCCAGCGTCCGGAAGTTTATTGTTCCTGACGCTGTGTGCGGGCTTCCGTGTTCAGGGCTGCCCCTCGTGACGTCACGCCGCCCCCTTCATGATGTTATGCCCGCCCCCTCAATGAAAGTCTATAGGAAGGGGGCATGATGGCCATCGTGCCCCCCTTCTCATAGTCTTTCGCTGAGGGGGAGGGCGTGACATCACGAAGGGGGCCGGCGTGACGTCACGAGGGGCAGCCCTGAACACGGAAGCCCGCACACAGCGTCCGGAACAATAAACTTCCGGACGCTGGGAAGCGGAGCATCGGACACAGGGCAGCGGAGTACCCCTTTAAGAACACAGCCATGAATATGGTAACAATACTTTTACATTTTACAACAATACCTTTATTTATTTTTATTATTGTTTTTTTTATAGAGATATACCTACATATTATTATGCATCTCTAATGACTATGCACATATTATTAGTACTATCACATTTGACTGACTGACAATCTTACTGACATTTGACTGCTATATAGAGTGGGGATCAAAAGTTTGGGCACCCCATGTAAAAATTTGTATTAAAGAAGCCAAGGAAAGATTGAAAAATCTCCAAAAGGCATCAAATTACAGATTTGACATTCTTATAATACGTCAACAAAAGTTAGATTTTATTTCCATCATTTACACTTTCAAAATAACAGAAAACAAAAAGATGGCGTCTGCAATAGTTTGGGTACCCTGCAGAATTTATAGCATGCACTGCCCCCTTTGCACAGCTGAGACCTGCCAGTGTCATGGATTGTTCTCAATCATCATCTGGGAAGACCAGGTGATGTGAATCTCAAAGGTTTTAAATGCCCAGACTGATCTGACCTTGCCCCAACAATCAGCACCATGGGTTCTTCTAAGCAGTTGTCTAGAAATCTGAAACTGAAAATAGTTGATGCTCACAAAGCTGGAGACGGCTATGAGAAGATAGCAAAACATTTTCAGGTGTCAATATCCTCTGTTCGGAATGTAATTAAGAAATGGCAGTCATCAGGAACAGTGGAAGTTAAAACAAGATCTGGAAGACCAAAAAAATATCAAACAGAACAGCTCGCAGGATTGTGAGAAAAACAATTCAAAACCCAGAAAGATCTGGCAGACACTGGAGTTGTGGTACACTATTCCACTATAAAAACATACTTGTACAAATATGGTCTTCATGGAAGAGTCATCAGAAGAAAACCTCTTTTACATCCTCACCACAAAAATTAGCGTTTGACCGTTTTGGAAACAAGTTCTGTGGATCGATGAGGTTAAAATTGAACTTTTTGGCCGGAATGAGCAAAGGTACGTTTGGAGAAGAAGGGGAACAGAATTTAATGAAAAGCACCTCTGTCCAACTGTTAAGCATGGGTGAGAGGATCAATCATGCTTTGGGGTTGTATTGCAGCCAGTGGCACAGGGAACATCTCACGAGTAGAAGGAAAAATGGATTCAATAAAACTTCAGCAAATTTTGGATGATAACTTGATGCCATCTGTGAAAAAGCTGAAGTTAAATAGAGGATGGCTTCTACAAATGGATAATGATCCTAAACACACCTCGAAATCCACGGGGGATTACATCAAGAGGCGTAAACTGAAGGTTTTGCCATGGCCTTCACAATTTCCCAACCTCAACATAATTGAAAATGCTTGGATAGATGTTGAAAGAACAGTGCGTGACAGACAGCCCAGAAATCTCAAAGAACTGGAAAACTTTAGTAAGAAAGAATGGGCAAAGATACCTCAAACAAGAATTGAAAGACCCTTGGCTGGCTACAAAAAGTGTTTACAAGCTGTGATACTTGACAAAGGGGGCAGTACAAGATATTAACTCTGCAGGGTGCCCAAACTTTTGCAGACACCATTTTTTTGTTTTCTGTTATTTTGAAAGTGTAATTGATGGAAATAAAATCTAAATTTTGTTGACATATTATAAGAATGTCTAATCTGTAATTTGATGCTTCTTGGAGATTTTTCCATCTTTCCTTGGCTTCTTTATGCACATTAATACAAATTTTTACCTGGGGTGCCCAAACTTTTGATCCCCACTGTATGGTATGCATGATGTCTGCAATGGTTATACATACTCGACATTATCTCACTGTTGCTGCTACTACATTGAGATGTGGTGACTGGGGTGTAGCAGTATGTAACAGGGTCTGGTTGTATAAACCCTGGGGGCAAGATGTTGTTAACCCCTTAGTGTTCGTGACGCCAGGATGTGGTTATTCTGGTATGGTAACCGCCATCAATCAACCCAAGAACGGTTTGTAATAAAGGAATGTCCACAGCAAGGATTCTAAATAAACTGGAACGTTTACTTGTTTAGGGAACAGTCTTTACAATTATGCAGTTCCTTCAGAGGCAACCGGGACACAGGATACCTCACAGGTTTGCTTGGACTTGTTATTATTGAGATATTTAGGTAGACCACTGTGCTACTGATATATTCCTTAGCTGAGGAGTAGTCACTGGATTTGTAGAGAGAATTGTAACTCATGTTTTAGAAGTGGTTGTGTTTCTTTTGGCTTTGGTCTAGATGAGATGAATTTGCAGTATACAGGACTTTGTGCTTCCTTTTGAGTCCAAGAAATAAGAGAGTATAGAGACTACAGCCACTTATATACTAGGGGGCTGGACTAAAGCCCATTGGTTGCTAATGCCTGGGGTTCCTGTGCCGATGGAACTCTGGGTATATCACATGACAGTAGATCACATGACCAAGGAAGGTCCTATACATTTTATACAAACTGTACAAATTTATACATATGAACAATTAATACACATAATGAATATACACTGCATTTATAAGAAAAGGGGGGAGCCCTGCAGGAGAGCCCTATGAACCTAAGGGACTCTTCCTGAGGGGACTTAAGGATGGTACAGGATAGGTCCTATACCGGGACACCACAAAGCTTAATGTTAATTATAGAAACAATTATATAACAACTCTATTATTTTATGGTTAAAAATACACACTGCACACCTTGTTAATTGTAGGACACGTACATGCTGGCGTACCCACTATATTTGAAAATGTTGTGTAAAAAATAGAATAAGGCACAAAATAATTGTGTAAGATTTTTACAGACTACGTAAATAACCCATATGTGGCACTAAAATTTTCCATAAAAAAAAAAAAAAAAATCCATAGTAATGCAGCTTCATGCACATTTTGGGGTGGGTAATGTACCGAGCCGCTTTTTTTTTGTGTGGCTTCACTATTGTTTATGTGCCTGTTGGTGCTGCGCTGCCTTCCTTCCTGATGTAAACTCCTTCCTCAGCGCGGTGACGCATGTCTCCACCCACCAACGTCACAAAATGTGGGCTCAAAATTAAACAAAAAAGCCCCCAGGGTACGGATATTCATGGTGCGGCATAGTGTGTTTTTAATACTTTTTTAATTTCAGAGGAGGGTGGATGGGTTGTTGCGGGATAGTTGGAGTGCAGCTATTTAGTGCCAGGGAGGCCAGTCAGGGTGTCACCTGATGCAGTACACCCCCTCCCAGTCACTCTCTAGTAACACTAATGGTAATAAAGGGTAGATAAAGAACTTTGGCTATTAACATAAGGGAAAACTTTTCTATTTTAAAAAAAGGCTTTTGCAAGTGGGTTTCCCAGGTTTTGCTTCCGTGCGATTTATTTTTCAAAGTCGTGCGACTTTTTGATAAATAGGTCACACATAAGCAAAAGTAAGTTAAAAAACAATTGTCATATAAAAGCCGTACGTTTGAAAAGAATGATAAATCTCCTTCAAAAAGTTTTTTCTGGAACTTCGTTTCTCGGCACAGATGTCTCTACCATGATATCCGTCTTCCAGAGCTGCCAAGGAGACTTCCAATAACAATACTCCAGATCACAAAAATTCTGGAGACGGCTTCAGCAGCAGCGGAGGAGCAAGATGAGACACACAACTCGTGTTGCTTTTGGCTCCAAAGAAATGGAATCTGCATTAAGTGCAAGTTCCCACTTCAAAGGTTAGGACCATTCCCATATAATCTTACACTAAGAGCTATTCTCATACCGGCCCCACTGCATCTGTACAGCACAGTGTTTCCCAACCAGGGTGTCTCCACCTGTTACATAACTACAACTCCCAGCATGCCCTTTGGCTGTGCATGCTGGGAGTTGTAGTTATGAAACAGTAGGAGGCACACAGGCCTCACCTCCTGCTGCCAGTCATTTCCTGCCGCCGACAGTAAGCTTTCCCCGCCGCTGCACACTACATGGTCGGTACCCGCTCTCGCCCTCCAGACTAGGGGCAGAACGGGTGCCGTCAGGACAGCCCAGAAGACGCAGTGATTCATCAGCCGGTCTCAGCCGACCAATCACCATGATCGTGAGGTGGCACCAGTGCCACCTCACTCCTGCTGGGCAATTGTGATTGGTGCTGTCTCGGACATTCGGTATTCGGTACATTCGGGTAAATCTTTTTATTCTTTTTTGGACTTTTTTAGCGATCCTAAAAAATTATGGAGATTTTATTAAAATTTCGTAGGGTACCATAAAAAAATAATAATAAAAAAGATACAGAAGTGATGGAAAAAATTGTATCTAACGAAATGTATCTTTTTTTATTGTGAAATGTTTATAAATTTTTAAACAGGGATCAATTTATGTGAGCGGGTAAAGCACTAAAAATGTAGCCGACAATAATAAAAATGTATTGTGTGCGTGTTTTTCATTTTTTTTAAAACATTTTTTAGGTAGTACTACTACTCCCAGCATGGAACACACTGTTCCATGATGGTAGTAGTAGTTACCTGTACTAATTGACAGATCGCCGGGGTCCCTTGCGATCCTCTTGTATAGATGCGGCGGCAGCTCTTCTATGGTCCCCTGCACTCACGTATATATACACATATTCATATTTCCCGCAGAGCTGTGATTGGCCAGATGGTTCCAGCCAATCACAGCTCTCTGTGAGAAATAGGAATATGTGTATATATACGGCCGTGCAGGGGACCATAGGAGCGCGGCCGCCGCATCCATACATTATACAGGAGCATCACAGCGGGTGTCAGGAGTGATACCCGCAGTGATCTTTCCTTTACTACAAGTACTACTACTCCCAACAATGGAGTACACTCTGCTCCATGCTGGGAGCTGTAGTACCTGCATTAATCGACAGATCGCAGCAGGTGTCAGAAGTTACACTCGCTGCGATATGTCTATTAATGCAGGTACTACAGCTCCCAGCATGGAGCAGAGTGTGCTCCATGTTGGGAGTATTAGTACCAGCAGTAAGGGACAGATCCCAGCGGGTGTCACTCCTCCTGACACCCGCTGCTATCGCCCTTATGTGAATGTCGGGATCAGCTGTTCTCAGGGCTACAGAGCCGGGAGAACAGCTGACGCTGAGCCGTAGGTATACATCGTATATCTACTGCCCAGCAAGAACTTAAAGTGAACCTGCAATGTGTATACAGTATACACATTGCTGGCTCACTTAACCCCTTGCTGAGCTGTTCGTTATGCGCAAGCCCAGCAAGGGAAGAGTTAACTTACACTGCTGGACAGTGTAGGTTAACCCTTTGGGCAGTATACACTATATACAGCTATCTATAGATAGCTGTATATAGTGTATACAGAAGATGAAGTCCGCTTTCCTCCCTCGAGTATCAGGCAGGTCCGTGTAGCTCCGCCCCCAGTGATGATGTCATTAGGGGGCGGAGCTACAGAAGGGAACAAGGCTAGTTAATCTGAAGCTCTGTTCACATTGTCCGTTTTGTATAATGTGAACAGACCCTTCTGGCAGTGTCTACCCAGACAGAGAGACTCCAGCTGTTGCTAAACTACAACTCCCAGCATGCCCAGACAGCCAAAGGCTGTCTGGGCATGCTGGGAGTTGTAGTTTTGCACCAATTGGTGGCTCCCTGTTTTGGTAGACATTGCATCATGGGTGCTCTCCCCAGCGGACAGCGCCAAAAATGTCATAACCAATTTTTTGTGTTTTTTTCTTCTCGTTTCAGATCCATGTATGCAGAGGATTACTGCAGATTCAATGGATTATGGCGGATTACTTTTTTTATTTTAATAAAATGGTTAACGAGGGCTGTGGGGGAGTGTTTTTTTAAATAAAATAATTTTTCCAATGTGTGTTTTTTATTTAATTGAATTTTCAGGCATAGTAGTGAAAGCCGGTCTTATTGACTGAATCCATTACTAAGCCAGGGCTTAGTGCTAGCTCCAAAAACAGCTAGTGCTAACCCCCAATTATTACCCCGGTACCCACCGCCACAGGGGTGCCGGGAAGAGCTGGTACCAACAGGCCCGGAGCGTCAAAAAATGGCGCTCCTGGGCCTAGGCAGCAACAGGCTGGCGTTATTTAGGCTGGTGAGGGAGAGTAACAATGGTCCTCGCCCACCCTGGTAACGTCAGGCTGTTGCTGTTTGGTTGGTATTGTGCTGAGAATGCAAATACGGGGAACCCTCTACGTTTTTTTTTATTTTTTTTATTTAAATAAAATAAAAAACATATAGGGTTCCCCGTATTTTCATTCTCAGCACAATACCAACCAAACAGCAACAGCCTGATGTTACCAGGGTGGGCGAGGACCATTGTTACTGGCCCTCCCCAGCCTAAATAACGCCAGCCTGTTACCGCCTAGGAACAGGAGCACCATTTTTGACACTCCGGGCCTTTTGGTACTGGCTCTTCCCGACATCCCTGTGGCGGTGGGTACCGGGGTAATAATTGGGGGTTAGCTCTAGCTGTTTTTGGGGCTAGCACTAAGCCCTGTCTTAGTAATGGAGTCAGTCAATAAGACCAGCTTCCACTACTAAGCCTGAAAATTCAATAAAGAAAAACACAAGACATTGGAAAAATTATTTTATTTAAAAAACACTCCCCCACAGCCCTCGTTAACCATTTTATTAAAAGAAAAAAATAATAATCCGCCGTAATCCATCAAATTCGCAGTAATCCTCTGTATACACGCATCTGAAACGAGAAGAAAGAAAAACAACACAAAAAATTGGTTATGACATTTTTGGCGCTGTCCGCTGGGGAGAGCACCCATGATGCAATGTCTACCCAAACAGGGAGCCACCAATTGGTGCAAAACTACAACTCCCAGCATTCCCAGACAGCCTTTGGCTATCTGGGCATGCTGGGAGTTGTAGTTTAGCAACAGCTGGAGTCTCCCTGTCTGGGTAGACACTGCCAGAAGGGTCTGTTAACATTATGCAAAACGGACAATTTGAACAGAGCTTCAGATTAACTAGCCTTGTTCCCTTCTGTAGCTCCGCCCTCTAATGACGTCATCACTAGGGGGTGGAGCTACACGGACCTGCCCGGTACTCGAGGGAAGTAAGCGGACTTCGTCTTCTGTATACACTACATACATGTGGTAGCCCTTGGGGGGTGTATGGTAGGGATGGTATAATGTTGGTATATGAGGGTTAATATTAACCCAGCCACTCGTGACGCCAGGGTGAGGGGTGGTATGCTGAATCCATGTTCCGGCCTATCACCGCCCTTCCCAGAAACGATAGGTGCAATGAAATGACTGAAGGTCCACAAGCAGATTTACCTTGAACTTGAATAACTTTACTGCAGTGCTTGCAATATCCAATGCGTAGTAACAGTCTCATATAACAGTTCTTAGGTTGCTTAGCGACTGGCAGAAGTTGCGGACCTTGCATTAAACTTGTAGTTTCTGAATTTAGGGAGTGATGTGCAGATCCGTCCGGATTTAGGGGAAATATTGGGTCCGGTGATACTGCAGAGTGCTTAGGGGATGACACACTCTATAATTTAGATCATTCAGCCGTTGCCGCAAGGCTCAGGCCTAACTCACTGCGATATAGGTCTTCTATCTAGAGATAGCTGTATATAGTGTATAACGCCCAAAGGGTTAACCTACACTGTCCAGCAGTGTAAGTTAAATCTTCCCTTGCTGGGCTTGCACATAGCGCACAGCTCAGCAAGGGGTTAAGTGAGCCAGCAATGTGTATACTGTATACACATTGCAGGCTCACTGTAAGTTCTTGCTGGGCAGTAGATATACGATGTATACCTACGGCTCAGCGTCAGCTGTTCTCCCGGCTATGTAGCCCTGAGAACAGCTGATCCCGACATTCACATCAGGAGGATCGCAGCGGGTGTCAGGAGAAGTGACATCCCTGGGATCTGTTCCTTACTGCAGGTACTAATACTCCCAACATGGAGCACACTCTTCTCCATGCTGGGAGCTGTAGTACCTGCATTAATAGACATATCGCAGCAGAGTGTAACTTCTGACACCCACTGCGATCTGTCTATTAATGCAGGTACTACAGCTCCCAGCATGAGGCAGAGTGTGCTCCACGTTGGGAGTAATAGTACTTGTAGTAAAGGAAAGATCACTGCAGGTATCACTCCTGACACCCGCTGTGATGCTCCTGTATATTGTATGGATGCGGCGGCCGCGCTCCTATGGTCCTCTGCACGGCCGTATATATACACATATTCCTATTTCTCACAGAGAGCTGTGATTGGCTGGAACCATCTGGCCAATCACAGCTCTGCGGGAAATATGAATATGTGTATATATACGTGAGTGCAGGGGACCATAGAAGAGCGGCCACCGCATCTATACCTTATACAAGAGGATTGCAAGGGACCCCTGCGATCTGTCAATTAGTACAGGTAACTACTACTCCCATCATGGAAGAGTGTGTTCCATGCTGGGAGTAGTAGTACTACCTAAAATATGTTTTTTAGAAAAGTGAAAAACACGCACACACTACATTTTTATTATTGTCGGCTACATTTTTAGTGCTTTACCCGCTCACATAAATTGATTCCTGTTTAAAAATGAATAAACATTTCATAATAAAAAAGATACATTTCGTTAGATACAATTTTTTCCATCACTACTGTATCTATTTTATTATGATTTTTTTTATGGTACCCTACGAAATTTTAATAAAAAAGGTATCTCCATAATTTTTTAGGATCGCTAAAGTCCAAAAAAAGAATAAAAAGATTTACCGAATGTACCCGAATACCGAATGGATCCGAAAAATCAAATTGCATCTTTATCCTTTTTATTATCTTTGTTATCAGAATGAATTCTTTACGTCATTTAGGGATAACGAATGCATTCGTTATTTACAGCTATTCGTATTATCGTGGCTATTCGGGAATGTTCAAAATATGTTTTCGTGCATTCGGATCGGTCCGAATGCCCGAAAACGGTAAAATTCGGTAAATTAGACATTCGTGCTGAACTGAATTGCACATGTCTAGAAGTTACACTGTACCAGGACATTGCGCCCACGACCTCCCGGCGCTCATGACCACAGGTATTGACTCTATTACTATCTCCGATCACGCTCCTGTACATCTTTCTTTGTCTCTGTCCCCTTTCCCCTCCAATTCTTGGCGCTGGAGATTGAATGAAGGCATCCTTTCTAATCAGACTGCTCTAGCTGACATTACGCAACAGTTATCCTTATACTTTGATTTAAACTCTAAGTCGGGAACGGCCTTCATGCGAGGGATATTCATTTCCTGGGGTTCCAAACTGAAGAAAGAGAGGCAGCGCAAGATCACTGACATTCTGTCTGAAATCTCCACCCTGGTGAGGATACACAAGTGTACCGGGGCGATAGCGATTCAGGAGACACTTAAATCCCTATGCACCACCCTTAATACTCTTCTCACCGAAAAATCAGCGGAGGCCTACCTCCACCACAGGCACCGTATTTATGCACACGGGGACAAGGGAGGTAAGCTCATGTCCACACTTATAAAGAAGGCGAGAACAAAACAACACATTCATGCAGTGAGAGATGAGAGAGGCCACCGGTATACAGACACGCCCTCCATTGCTAAAGCTTTCCAGACGTTTTACACCTCTCTGTATAATTTATCAGAGGGAGAGTCCCCGGACTCTGCTTCCGGACGTAGAGAGGCGACGAAAAGATTTCTGACATCACTAAACCTCCCTACTTTAGACGAACACATGCAGAGAGAACTCATGCTACCTATTACCCCAGAAGAAGTGCAGAGAGTGGTCTCTTTTTTCCCACCGGGGAAGAGTCTGGGCCCGGACGGTCTTCCACTGGAATACTACCGTAAATTTGCGGACGTTCTGATCCCCCACCTCACCTCTGTTTGCGAGGCTTTATTCCGTGGGTCTCCTCTCCCCAAACAGTCCCTTGAAGCACATGTCACTCTCATTCACAAGGAAGGCAAGAACCCAGAAGACTGTGGGAGCTACAGACCAATATCACTTCTGAACTTAGACCTCAAAATCTGGGCTAAACTGCTCTCCTTGAGAATCAAGAGTCATCTTCCCCACTTAGTAGACGTGGACCAGTCGGGATTTGTACCAGGTAGGGAGGGTCGCACGAACACATTGAGACTGCTAACTGCGATCCAACATGCTCACATGAAAAGACTGCCCCTTGTCCTTCTTGGCATTGACGGCATTTGATAGGGTCAATTGGGAGTATATGAAGGAGACGCTACACTGCTTCCGATTTCCCCTGCAGTTTATAACAGCTCTTATGTCCCTTTACACACAACCGTATGCTTCGTTGATGGTCAACGATGACATATCCCCCCGTTCTGGATCACAAACGGGACCAGGCAGGGATGCCCCCTGTCCCCAACCATTTTTATACTAACAATGGAAACGCTTTTACAGAGAGTTCGACAGTTGACCAGTATCTCAGGATACAAAACCCCGAGGGGAGAGCTTAAAGCACTAGCCTTCGCAGATGATTTACTATTTCTCTTAAGTGACCCTGCACACGGACTGCCTAGTTTATTAGACCTGTTCGGAGAATTTGGCTCGCTGTCGTACTTTAAAGTAAATGTTTCTATGTCGGAATTATTAAACATTACTCTATCTGCAGCTAAGATTAGGGAGATCGGCTCCCTGTCCCCTTTCCCCTGGGCCAAATCGTCACTCACGTATCTAGGGGTTAAAATACCTAGCTCGCTCACAAGCATTTTTCAACTTAACTTCAAACCCCTACTAGCAGAGATTAAAGAGACATTGGCTGGATATGATCTTCCCCTGATCCTATGGATGGGTAGGAAAAACCTGGGTAGGAAAAACTCAGATGTTAATAAGTGCAGGTCAATGTTTTGATGCCAGATCTGTACTGTTATCTATACTATGATGGAGAAGGCGCTGCTGCGACAGCGACCCCCTCGCCTACCTTTGTTCCTTATCTCTTTGTATTGTGCGTTAATGACTTTAAAATAAAATAAAAACTTGTTTGAAAAAAAAAAAGTCTGATGTGTAAGTGAAAAAAAATGTTTACACTAAAATGCTGTTTTCCCCCCAAATTTTACATTTTTGCAAGGGGTAATAGGAGAAAATGACCCCCAAAATTTGTAAGCCCATTTCTTCTGAGTGTGGAAATACCCCATGTGTGGATGTCAAGTGCTCTGCTGGTGAACTACAATGCTCAGAAGAGAAGGAGCGCCATTGAGCTTTTGGAGAGATAATTTGTTTGGAGTAGTAGTCAGGGGCCATGTGCATTTACAAAGCCCCCGTGGTGCCAGAACAATGGACCCCACACATGTGACCCCATTTTGGAAACTACATCCCTCACAGAATTTTATAAGGAGTGCAGTGAGTATTTACACCCCACTGGTGTTTGACAGGTCTTTGGAACAGTGGGCTGTGCAAATTAAAAATTACATTTTTCATTTTCAAGGACCACTGTTCCAAAAATCTGTCAGACACATGTGGGGTGTAAATGCTCACTGTACCCCTTATTACATTATGTGAGGGGTGTAGTTTCCCAAATGGGGTCACATGTGTGGGGCGGGGTCCATTGTTCTGGCACTATGGGGGCTTTGTAAACACACGTAGCCTTCAATTCCGGACAAAATTTATCTTCAAAAGCCCAATGGTGCTCCTCTCTTCTGAGCATTGTAGTTCGCCCGCAGAGCACTTTCCATCCACATATGGGGTATGTTCTTACTCAGAAGAAATGGGGTTACAAATTTTGGGGGGCTTTTTTGCTATTTTCTGTTTTTTTTACTTTTTTATTTTCCTATCCAACTTTAATGAAAAATTCTTCAAACACCTGTGGGGTGTTAAGGCTCACGATACCACTTGTTACATTCCTTGAGGGGTGTAGTTTCCAAAATGGGGTCATATGTGGGTATTTTTTTTTTGCGTTTATGTCAGAACCGCTGTAAGATCAGCCACCCTTGTGAAAATCACCAATTTAGACCTTAAATGTACATAGTGCACTCTCCCTCCTGAGCGTTGTGGTGCGTCCGCAGAGCATTTTACGCCCACCTATGGGGTATTTCCGTGCTCAGGAGAAATTGCGTTACAAATTTTAGGGGTATTTTTTTCCTTTTACTGCTTGTGAAAATAAAAAGCATGGGGCAACACCAGCATGTTAGTGTAAACATTTTTATTTTTTTACACAGGCTGGTGCAGCCCCATACTTTTCCTTTTCATAAGGGGTAAAAGGAGAAAAAGCCCCCCAAAATATGTAGTACAATTTCTCCCGATTATGGAAATACCCCATGTGTGGCCCTAAACTGTTTCCTTGAAATATGACAGGGCTCCGAAGTGAGAGAGCGCCATGCGCATTTGAGGACTAAATTAGGGATTGCATAGGGGTGGACATAGGGGTATTCTATCCCAGTGATTCCCAAACAGGGTGCCTCCAGCTGTTGCTAAACTCCCAGCATGCCTGGACAGTCAGTGGCTCTCTGGAAATGCTGGGAGTTGTTGTTTTGCAACAGCTGGAGGCTCCATTTTGGAAACACTGCCGTAAGATACGTTTTTCATTTTTATTGGGGGGGAACAGTGTAAGGGGGTGTATATATAGTGTTTTACCCTTTATTATGTGTTAGTGTAGTATTTTTAGGGGACATTCGCACTGGCGGATTACAGCGAGTTTCCCGCTAGGAGTTTGCGCTGTGGCGAAAAATTTGCCGCAGCTCAAACTTGAAACATAAACCCCACTGTAAACTCGCCCGTGTGAATTTCCCCTGTATGTTCACATGGGAGGGCAAACCTCCATCTGTTTCAAAACTACAACTCCCAGCATGTACTAACGGACCGTGCATGCTGGGAGTTGTACTTTTGCAATAGCTGGAGGCACACTGGTTGGAAAACCTTCAGTTAAGTTCTGTTACCTAACTCAGCACTTTCTAACCAGTGTGCCTCCAGCTGTTGCAAAACTACAATTCCCAGCATGTACTGATCGCCGAAGGTCATGCTGGGAGATGTAGTTATGCAACAGCCGGAGGTACGCAACTACAACTCCCAGCATGCCAAGACAGCTGTTTGCTATTTGGGCATTCTGGGATTTGTAGTTGTGCAAAAGCTGGAGGGTCACAGGTTGGAGATCACTGTGCATTGATCTCCAAACTGTGGGCCTCCAGATGTTGCAAAACTACAAATCCCAGCATGCCCAGACTGCAAACTGCTTTGTGGGCATTCTAGGAGTTGTAGTTTTGCAACATCTGGAGGGCTACAGTTTAGAGACCACTGTATATTGGTCTCAGACTGTAGACCTCCAGATGTTGCTAGGCAACTCACCGGCTTTCGTAGGATCCAGGGAGCCGCATCGCCGTCCTCCTCTTCTGCCGCCGATCACCCCTGCCGATCGCCGCCTGCTGCCGCCGCCGGTTAGTGATTGGGCTTCGGTGCCGGACCCTGTCGGTTTCCCCGTTCTGCCCAGCCTACTGTGGGTGGGTAGAAAGGGGAAACTGAAAGTTAACCCCCCTGCCCCCGATCTGCAATTGGTTGTCGCTTCTTGATGACCATTAGCAGGGATAGGAGGGGTGGCACCCCTGCCACCTCACTCCAATCCCTTCAGGGGGATCGTGGGTTTCTTTGACAACCGCGATCCCCTTTATATACCAGTCACCATAGACCTGTATGACCATAGGTGTGCGCAGCCTATTGCATTAGGGTGTGCATCCTAAAGTACAAACTCACGCCGCACGCATGCGTGTATATATATATATATATATACATACATACATATACATACACACACACACACATACAAACACACAAATACACTCTTGCTTGCATGCACACATACATAAACAGAGAAGACACCACTAGATAAATCCATTGTCCCCGTAGTCATCCAGATACAGATACCAAACATGCAAGAAAGTCCAAGACCACAGCACCAAAATTGGAAAAAAAGAGCTATTATTTATTGGTTCCTCAAAAAAACTTTTGGGGAACTAATAAACTACAGTTCTTTTGCACGTATCAGTTTATAATTTTTGGTGCTGTGGTCTTGGACTTTGTTGCAAACCTGTATACCATATAAGTAATTGTATCCAGGATCATATAAAGGTAGATACCAGCTGTACACAGGATCTGTATACCATATAGGGGATTATAGTTACATCTAGGGACTCACAGGTAACATAATTTCTGATCAGCGATGTCCTCTTTCCTTTTCTTGTGTATCTGGATCAGATTGACATGTCAACTTCTTCCAGGTAAAAACCATCTCTTTAGCATCTGCAGGAAAAACATGTTAGACTCTGCATTTTTCCAGTGCAATGCCCTCTCATAATAAGGAATAGTAGGTACCCCATTAAGTAGGCCTTTCCCCCACCATAGACCCCCTCATTAGATAAATACGTCTGAAAGTAGGTAGGTTGTTAGCTATCTAGATAGGTAGGTAGGCAGGTAAGTAGGTAGCTAGCTACATGGGTAGGTTGCAACTATGTCGGTAGCTAGGTATGTTCATAGCTAGGTTGGTTGTTAGCTAGATAGCTTGTTAAGTGTCTAGGTAGATTGTTAGCTAGCTAAGTAGATAGCCATACAGGTAGGTAGTTAGGTTGCTAGGTAAATAGCTAGGTAGGTAGCAAGGTTGGTTATTAGCAACATAGGTGGGTAGCTAGCTAGGTAGCCAGGTAGGCAATTAGCTAGGTAGGTTGTTAGCTAGCTAGGTAGCCATGTAGTTAGGTTGCTAGGTAGATAGATAGCTAGGTAGGTAGCCAAGTAGTTAGGTAGATGGATAGTTAGGTAGGTAGATATTCAGGTTGCTAGATAGCCAGGTAGATAGTCAGGTAGCCAGCTTGCTATGTAGGTAGCCAGGTAGTTAGATAGCCAGGGAAGTAGGAAACCAGGTAGGTAGGTTGTTAGCTAGATTGGCAGGTAGGAATTAACACTTTTCAGGTTAAAATGATGGGTTTCCCAGTACATTAATAATATAGACACTGATTTGAATAGGGACCTTCCATACAATTAAATATACCTTTTATTATGTTCCAATAAAATATCGACTTACACTACAAAATATACAGGCTGCCACCGATCACCTATGGATTAGGACACATTTATCTTATTGCACTTGAGTATAAGTAGTCTCTCAGGATAAACTCCATATAAAGGGCAAAAACAGTGTATAAAAACACACAAAATATACACACAATTAATTATATATGCGTGACATCACAGGATACACATATGCGGGGGATATTTTCTCCTATTCTGACCCCTATTTTTTATTTCTCCTTATATGTCCTGTATGAGGGGCATTTTTTTGCGCCCCGATCTGTGATTTTTAACGGTTCCATTTTTGTTTCGATGGGACCTTTTGATTGCTTTCTTTTGTCTTTTTGATTAAATTCTGGAGTTGCAGTTAGTTACTAACTACAACTCCCAGCATGCCTTGATACAGCCTGTGGCTCAGCAGCATGTTGGACTATATAGTAGAATATAGTATGGATCAGTGTTTCCCAACCAGAGGTGCCTCCAGCTGTTGCAAAACTGTAACTCCCAGCATGCCCGGACAGCCAACAGCTGTCCAGGCATGCTGGGAGTTGTAGTTTTGCAACAGCTGGAGGCACTCTGGTTGGGAAACACTGGTATAGTATATGGTGCAACATTCTGGTAGTTGGTGGATTGGTTATATAAATACCGGCCAGGTGGCACCCTACTTTAGACTCCTCTGCCCCCTGCCCCTCTGTCCCCTCCTCCTGTACATTTGCTCCTTCCCAGCCCCCTCTGCCACCACTTCTTCGCACTGTTCTGTGACTGTCCCTCCACAGACCCCCTCCTTCACAATCTTTTGATCCCTGACCCCAACAACCACCCCCCCCCCCCCCCCACCGCCCTTTTTACCTTTCCGGGCTGCAGATGACATCGGGCGGGCTGTAGATCACATTGGGCGGCTCCTGGTCACGCCTGGCTGCTGCCTTCTGCAGTGGTTTAAGCTCCGAGCTTCCGTCCTGCTCGGAGCAGCCGGGGCAGGGGGGCGTGCCTGCGCACGGAAGTGTGCTACTCCTAAAGTAGCAGTGTCCCCGGCCCGACCTAAGGAACTTGGGACCGGAGGACCTGCCCTGAGTGGGGTCCCTTTCTGCGTGCCAGAGTGGCCCCACTGTTTTACAAATATATTTAAAAAATGGAGGAAGATTTTAAAAAAAGCCGGAGCAGCTGACATCCGGGGCCCAGGCCCCGAATAAAATGACCTAGTGACGCCCCTGAGCCTGGGCTTGATTAGGGTGTGCCCAGGCACACCCGGCACACCCCGTGCGCACGCCTATGTGTATGACCTGGAATCGGCGCAAATCGCCGGTGTAAATACGCCGGCGATTTGCAGCGATCGCCGACATGTTGCACGGGATGCCTGCTGAATGATTTCGGCTGGGATCCCGGTCCGGTCCCCGCCCAGCGTGTGGTGGGGATCGGAATTCCCAGGGGCGTATGGATACGCCCTGGGTCCTTAACGATCAAAAACCCAGGGCGTATCCATATGCCCTGGGTCCTTAAGGGGTTAAGGGGTAAATAAAAGTAATAGTAATAATAATAATAATTATACTGTTTCTACCATATCCACTTATCCAGAGATATTATGCTAGAGATATATTGTCATCCTCCATTCCTGGGAATCCACCTCTCCCCTTCTACAGATCTCTGATTCCTTAATCATCCAATAGGGGGGCTTGTTTTCCCACTTATGTACAAAAAAATTTCTAGGTGGACAATATCTTCTGTCTCCATTACAAGCTGTATGTCCAATATGGGAAATGTGCCTTGAATTATGCAGCTCCTCGCTCACTTGTTAATGTATCAAGTGACCCAGAGCCCACCACGTGGAGGTGGCTGCATTTCGGGCTCCTCCCCACCCCCACCCCCAACCATATGCAGATCTTGTGTGACCCAATCAGCATCTTGTTAAATTGGTTCACATTGATCGTCAATGGCCTTTGCTGTAATACTTCTTAGCTTTGTATGTAGGAAGTAAAATGGCATCTTGAATGTGGTCATCATGCCGGTTAGTGTGCGGTTGGCCATGGCCCATGCTCCAACCCACACATTGGATACATAATTGGACCACTTCAGTTTGCTTTTAGCATATTGCCAAGTCCGCTGCAGCCAAGACACTTTGGGCTCCGAGGCATCTTCAGAGGTTGTTGGTAAATCCATCTGGTTATCCGCCATGGTGACTGTCACATGATCGCTGTGCCTGGATTCATGTGGGTCTGAATTGTCACCTAAAGCCATGTCAATAGCCACATCTGCTCGCTGACCACGGTGCTTAATCTTCTTCCCAGGTATTTTATGGATCTCATAATATGGTGGAGTGACCTTATAATGATATAGGTTAGTATACCGCCAAAGGAAACTCGTCACGTAATGTATGAGACACACGACAGGCACCGAGAGAACTGGGATATCTGCAAAATAGCAAAAGTATACAATATATTAGACCTATATTCATTCATTTATTTATGTATATATATGTAAATTGATATATTCACACATATAATATATATGTATAAAAATGTATTATTTATATATATATATTATATATATATATATATATCAAATATTATTATTTCAGAGTAGTTTCCCATGTTTTCTTTTAGAAGGCAAAATACTTAAAACATTGATTCACAAACTAAAATCATTTATCTCACAGGAGTAAACCTTTTCCTAATTGCTGTAAGAGACTTAAAGGAGTACTCTGCCCCTAGACATCTTATCCCCTATACAAAGGATAGGGGATAAGATGTCTGATCGCAGGGGTCTCGCAGCTGGTACCTCAGCAATCTCTGTGCAGCACCCAGCATTCGTTCACAACACTGGGTGACAGGGTCATAATGTCACGGCCACGCCCCTCGTGACATCACGCCACACCCCCTCAATGCAGCCACCACACCCCCTCCCATAGACTTACATTGAGGGGGCGTGGCCCTGACATCACGACCCCGGGGGCAGCAGAGTACCCCATCAAAGCCACCCAGGATAGACTGTACAAGAGAACATCAGTAACTTTACTGCACTCTACTATATTAACTTTACACTAATACATTCATGTTAAATCCATTTATAAACTGAAATTTTGGAAGTTTTCATTATTCCTACCTCTTAGCTTCATGGTCACCGTCCTTACAGGATCCTTTTGCCTAAATAGACAAAATTCTCTTCAATTTGCAAAATAAGCGCAGGTCTAGTAGGAGAACGTGTTCACCCGCCGAACCGAGGAAATAAGTGTTAGGGATTGGATTCTACCCTGGAGAAAGTCTCTTTGATGTGTGATGTCACAGCAGATGACATCACGTGTATGTGTATCCATTGTAATGGCTGTACTGTACTTTACTTACACTATGTACAGTTATACTGGGGGTTTACAAAGGATTTGAAGATTACAGCTTTAACCCCTTCAGGGTCACAGCCCTTTTTGGTCTTGAGGACACAGGAAATTTTCATTTTTACCTTAAAATTTTTTCCTCCTCCCCTTCTAAGAGCCATAAATCTTAAAATGTTCAACCTAAAGACCAATATGAGGGTTTATTTCTTTTGCAACCAACTGTACTTTGTAATGAAGCCTTTCATTTTAACATAGAATATATGGTACTATAAAAAAATATATATATTATTTGCAACAGGAAATTGAGAAGAAAACCGCAATTTTGCAACTTTTGATAGTTTTTGTTTTTACACAATGAACTGTATGATAACACTGACATGTTCTTTTTATACTGCGGGTCAATGCTTGGGTAAACACTTTACTATTTTTGTACTGCTTCAAAAAATATAAATATATATCAAACTTTTTAAACAATATAAGTATGTTTTAAACTGTATGAGGTCTAAGTTTTTTGCTGTATTCATCCCTGTATATGGAAAAATAAAAAAGTTATAGAGGCCAGAAGAGGACAATTTTAAACCTACTAATTTTGGTGCAAAAAGTTACAAGTGTAACAACTCCATAGATGATCTCTCTGGTCAGATTGGTGTAATTGGGGTAGATATAAATCTAATAAGAGAAGACATGAAAAAAAGGGGGTGGGCATGCCCAGAGGGGGTTGTGATGGTTTCCTTTTCTTTTTTATTTATTTTTTTATTTCTCCTCTGCTTTCTTTATTCTTTCCCAATGGTTAGGATGCCTAGGCGTTGCTCTTTCCCATCCCCTCTGTTGTGTTGCAGAATAAGGTAAACAAAATTAAGATTCTCGCATGGAACGTTGGGGGATTAGGGGACAATGTTAAGAGGATGGCAGTAATGAGGGTAGTAAGAAACCACCTCCCGTGTGTGGTGGGCTTGCTCGAGACACACCTTACGGGGGACACGGTGCACCTCCTGGGAAGAAATTGGTGGGGTAATAGCTACCACTCCTTTTTCTCTTCTCACTCAAGGGGAGTTTCGGTTCTCTTTCATAGGCGTATAAAATGGGAGCTGTTTGGGAAGAGGGTGGATGAGTATGGGCGATTCATCTTTTTACATGGCAATATGGATGGTTTGATTTGTGTTCTAGCCTTTGTTTATGTCCCTCCTCCTTTCTCCTCAGATATTTTGATTAAGCTTTTGGATTTTTGTGTAGGGAAGGACTGTCCTATGTTCCTGCAGGGAGATATAAACTGTGTAAGCTCAGAGGAAATGGATAGACTTCGTATGCAGGGAGCAGTTAGAAGTACGGGGGTGTCCCTATTGGCTAAAATCTGCACAGAGTTCGGATGGAAGGATATTTGGAGGATGCAAAATCCGGAAGCTAGAAAGTATTCTTGCTGGAATAAAACCAGCCGAACTCTGTCCAGAATAGATACATGTATTGGTAATCCCCAAAGCTGGGATAAAATAAGCCAGATTCCTTATCTCACTCGCTGCCTGTCTGACCACGCAGCGATAGAGATAAATATTATTACGGGAGGGTTGCCCTGGGAGGGTTTGTTAAAAATTAACGCACACTGGTTTACACTTATAGATAACGGAGGGATATTAAAGAGTCTTGTAGAGTACTTTAGGAACAACTGGGGGACAGCGAGTGACCAGATGGTATGGGAAGCGGGGAAGGCGTTCCTCAGGGGAGAGTTAATAAGAGCAATTAAAAGAAAGAAGCGGGAGTTTAGGAGTAGGGAGGAAGAGCTGAGGAAGAATTGTTTGAAGAACAACAAGTACGGAACCCCACGGAGGAAGGTAAAAGTAAGTGGCAGGAGTGCCAGGATGCCCTGGACGGCTATCTGTTAAGTAAAAGTAAGAGCAAGTCCCTTTTCCAGGGACACCAGAGACTGGTAGAGGCGGGTACCTCAAATAAGTTTCTGATGTCACTGGTGAGGTAGCAGAGAGCCTCTCCAGGGCCTCAGAGAATTATAGGGAGGGAAGGTAAGGAATGTGTGGGAAGGAAAGAGGTTCTTAGAAAATTTGGAGAATATTACAAGGAATTATATACATCAGAAATAGAGAAAGAAAGTAAAGAAATAAAAAAGTACCTACAAGTAATAGGGCTCCCTCAAATCCCGAGTGAAGTTAGGGAGGAAATGGAGAATTCAGTAAGTGTGGGGGAATTAGAACATGCTCTTAAAAAAACACGGGGTAATACCACCCCTGGGAGTGATGGCCTCCCTTTTGAGGTATACAGAAGATACAGTAGCTGCCTGTTACCAGCATTAGCCTGAGTTTTGTCCTCTAGTGGGAAGGGATTAGGGTTGCCACTTTCTATGAGGGAATCCATTATAATCCTATTGTTGAATGAAGGGAAGAGTGAGGAGGAGATGGGCTCGTATAGGCATAAAATTTATCAGTGTGTTTTTGTTTTTTTGTAACACAATTTTGTATGCATTTTTTTGAGCAAATAAAAAAGGAGAAGAAAAAAAAAGTTATAATAAGTAAAACAAAATCAAACCTTAATAAGCTGGGTATCAATTTAATTGTATGGATCTACAGAAAAAATATAAGGTGTAATTTTTACCGAAAACTGCACTGTGTACAACCGTAAGCCCCTAAAAAAAAATTCAAAATGGCGTTTGTTTTTTTCAATTTTGCCCAACAAATATTTTTTTTCTAGCTTTGCCGTAGATTTTGTGGTGAAATTATTGATGTAATTACAAAGTACAATGTGTGGTGCAAAAAAAAAACAGCCCTTATAGGAGTCTGTGTTATGATTTTAGGAAGGTGAGGAGGAAAAAACTAGCGCAAAAATGAAAACCTGTGGTCCTGAAAGGGTTAAAAAAAATATATATTTTTTTCATTGTCACTGCACCTGCACTCACATTTAACCCATGGACATGTTTTATTCATATGGTTATGCTTGTACTGGCACTTAATCTGTGATTTGCTGTTTTTATCGGTACCACATTTGCGTATATGTGATTTTTGATGCCTTTTTTTTAATTAACTTTTTTATTTTTTTTCCGGGATGTGATCACAAATCAGCATTGGACTTTGTTATTTTTACGTTTTATGCCGTTCACTGTATGGAATCATTAATGTTATATTTTATCATTCGGACTATTCTTGACATTGCTATACCAAATATGTTGATTTATTTTATTTTTTTTACAAATTTGTATTTGTAAAATGGGAAAAGAGGGGGAATTAATTTTTTTTATTGGAGGAGGTAATTATTCCCATTATTAAACTGTAACAGTTAATAGCTATCTTTTGATTTTTAACCTGTTGGGGACAAAGGGCGTATGCATACGCCCTTGCATCCTGGTACTTAAGGACGAAGGGCGTATCCATACGCCCGTGGGAATTTCGGTCCCCGCCACGGGCCGGGTGTGGACCGGACCGGGGTGACTGCTGATATCTATCAGCAGGCACCCCGTGCAAATGCCCTTGGGGGGTCATTAGACCCCCCCCATGTCGGCGATCAGCGCAAATCTCAATTGAATTCACACTTGCGATTTGCGCCGATTCCGGGTCATCACAGGTCTATGGTGACCCGAAATAGAAGGGGGATCGCGGTAGTCTAAGAAGGGATAGGAGTGAGGTGGCAGGGGTGCCACCCCTCCTATCCCTGCTATT